>NC_036642.1:688516-854035 GCF_002806865.2 Cucurbita pepo subsp. pepo
GGGGGGGGGGGGGGGGGGGGTGTCTGTTCAGGATGTATTAATTGACGGATGTCCAAGAATGAGTTTTATAAAGCTGCAAACTCTTGTTTCACTCTTTAAATGGTTTCATTTATTACTCATGGAATCAAGAACGTGTTCCTGCACATCAGAGCTTATGGTTTCTGTGAACTGACACTCCATCAATGGTATCCTACTGGCAGATCAGACACTGCATCCTTACATTTTCAGTTCCTCCACCTATTGTCATTGATGCCACGGTGCCCAATTTATTGTTTAATTCAAAGTGGGTATCAAATAAAGGAAAATTATATTAGAGTATTTAATGGGTGTAGTAAATGGCACTGAATTATGGGCTCAAGTGATCCGATTAGAAGATTATGGAAGGCCAGTAGGAATAATACCATTCCACTAGAGACGTAGTCCCTAATATACTATGTTTTTTCAGTTTAAGTCCAAGTTATATTCTTGAGGAAGATCGTAAACACATTACTTTAATCCTCACAGATTCGGATCCAGATCCATGTCAAAAATCTAGATGTTTCTCTCTTGTCTCATATGATTTTAGTTTTCTTATATGCACAAATCTTTTCATAACTATTCTTGAATTTGAAGGCTTGTTGTTCTTGAATGTTTATGGATTTGGACTTCAATTATTTTCTATCACAAGTAACGAAATGGAAAAGAAAAAGAAAGAGGGGGAAAAATGTCGAAATAAAAGATAACCACACTAATGCAAGTTCAGAGAATAATTCTACAGACAAACTCGGCCACCAACTAGTTACTATCTTTTGATTTCAAGTCATGCTAGCCACCTACCTATGATTTAATATTCTTTACGATATCTTGGTAACTATATGTAGTAGGGTTAGGTGATTGTCTCGTGAGACTTCAAGGTGCACAATCTAGCTCGCTAACAAGTATTAGAACAAGATCTTTTGGAAGTGAAAGAAACATGGCCCTCACTACGAGTTAGATGAGAAAAGTAAATGTAGGTGGGGACTTGATTAGTGACAGTTGCCAGTAGTAACTTTTTCTAGAGAGTCTCAGACTCTCAAACATATGAGTAGTTCTGTATCCATTCAAGCTTATTTTTTCTTCAAAATTCAAAAAACACATCAAACACGAGAAGCAAATATTTAGATAACCATTTGTTAGGTACCCAAACACAGAAAACACAAGATACTAAAATATTGCAATATCAAAGAGAAACTACCATATAAGAGCCTTTTAAGAGGGTAATCTCCCTCCTAAGTCCCAGAATGATCCCTCTTCTACGGTCCCTAACTCCCTCTATTTACAGCCAAGACACCCCTAATTAATTATTGCTATGCCCTTGCTACTATTCTACTAACATTCCTAACATAACTCCTATTAGTACTCTTACACCATTTTGTTTTACGTTACCAAATATGGCCTAAATTCCATATCCAATTCTGTTTCAGATTCATCAGAGAAAAATATTTTCAAGAATAATAGGGTCAGACATACCCTGTCATGGATCCACTGTGGCTGGCCAGGAGACGAAGAGTGACGAAGAGGAAACTTACTATAGAAGGCCACCATTTTTGTGGATATGTATAGAGTCCCATTTACAGGCCCAGAGGAAGTGTTCAGACGCAAGCAAAGGCCCAAGTATTTGTCTCCATCAGTAAAACCAAACGTCTGCTGGAACACTTTTTCATAGTCACGTTCTGTAAGTAACTTCGCCCATTGATGAAGCCTGACCATGGCTGCATCAGTGACACTAGAACTAACTGTTGGAGAAACATATATGGTAGGTTAGAACATAATAAGCTTGAGAAGACATCAATCATGGATAAAAATTCAGGGTTAGTTATTTATTTATTTTTCTAGTTTAATAATATGTTGAGTAGAGATTTCATGACCTTTTAGCTCTGAGTAAAGGAGTACATAATTAAACCAAGACCATGTTCTAATGAGAGCGATCCTGAGGATAGGATGACTAAGAAAGACTTAAAAGAAGTGAAAGTCTCTACCTATACAAACAAGGTGCACCTTCTTTTTCGGTGGCTCAATCATAAGTACTACTTCATAGTTAAGCGTACTTTGTTTGGACTAGTTTTATGTTAGCTGACCTCCTAGAAATTTTCCTAGGATGCAGGTAGTGAGGACAAAACATGTTGGAAGGGCTCGTGTTTGTTTGTGGAGATAGTCTTCGCTTTTAGAAGAGAGAAGTAAGTAATGTGACCATGTCGTGGGAGATGTAGGGGAATGCTAAGGCCATTAGGTGCTGAATTTGGATTCCTAATCTGAGCATGGGCTGCTATAGTATGCCTGTTCAATTGATGAGCTATGCTCACGTTGGCTCAAATTCATTATTCTAGAAACGCCAAAAGGAACAAACAAACTCTTGGTTTTGTTTGAACTTCTAACATGTCATTTGATATTTGAAGTTATCATTAATTGTTTGGGGCTCAATGACAACTTAAGGGAAATCCGAAACTATTGCTATACAGAAAGAAACTCTTTTAATTGTTTAGAACAAATTCACTGAAAGCTTTACCAGTTATGTCAAAGAGATGAGAGAATTAAATCTTATTTCAATATCAAAGTGAAGCAATGGGTTTCTTGTGTTAAAAATGGTCATACTAGACCTTTTCTCTAGGTTGATGTCCACTTCTCTAGGAATGGTAGAACCACTAAGGTGGTTGTTTTTCCTATGGCTAATTTTATGCTTTGTAAAGTTGTTAGTCGCTATAAAAGCCAACAAGTTGATCTGTTTGTTAATGCAATTGATTTCGAAGCTTTAGTTTGTGTGTTTTGATCTGTTTGTTAATGCAATTGATTTCAAAGCTTTAGTTGGTGTGTTTTGATCTGTTTGTTAATGCAATTGATTTCGAACCTTTAGTTTGTGTGTTTACATCTTGTTAGATTCTTGGGTAAAAACCAACACATTCAGAAAAGAAATTGAATTGAGAAAAGAACTGACAATGATTCCAGACGCTATCTGCTGCAGCCTCAACGCACCTGGTGTTATTACAAACACGCTACCTATTGGAAATGGACAAAAAAGAGAGCATCAGCATTCACAGAGGAATTATTACAAACACCTTAAGTGCATAGCAGGAGAAAGCAAAATTTCCCCATTTAGAAATGCAGAAGCAGACGATGACGAAGACGATGGGTCTCGGTTTTAAGAAGATCATAATCAGGATTGAGAATCAAAACACTGTGAAGATGATGACGTAGTTATTGGGGAATCTTACCGACAACCAACGACATGAAACGAGCTGCTGCACGGCTTCTTTCAGCATTAAAGAACTCAGTGAATGAAATAAAATCCATTCAAGTGAGAATTTCTTCGACCACCAATCGGCAATACTTGAGATGATTTCTTTGATCATGATAGAAACTCTGGAAGCATTGGTTCACCGAGAAAACGATTCAAAGAACGATGGTAGTGAGTGTAGCCATGGTTGAGCTAGAGGGATACAGAAAACAGGGGAAAGAGAACTTCATTGTTAGTAGCCATGAAAAGCCCACCTAGTTCGACGGAAGGAATTTGGCCAGGCTTTTGTGTTTATGGGGATGCCAGTTTTCTTGAGAACTTCATGATTTCAATAAGAAAGTATGAAAAGTTAATAATTGATATCTTTAATATTTTAAAAACTATATTGAGTAAATAACACTAAAAATTAAAATTTTGTATCTAATATAAATTTTTAAACCATATTGAGGCAGATACTCATTGATTTTTGTAGTTGCCAAAATTGTACGACGAACCTTTTTGTTCGAAGCATACGACCCTGATACGATCAGACTATCAGACTAAAGGATTAGCCAAAAAAAATGTAAGGAAGTTAACATGAGGAAGCATATACACCATTTCCATCTCCAAAATCATCCACCAAAGTTTCAAAGAGAGGGCAAAACAAATGATCAATTCACAAGTCCAAAAGGCATGGTTTCTACAAGATTTACAAAGTATTGTTGAAGTTAAAGGAACCCTTATTTTATGTCCACCACCATAACGTACACAGCTTTTTCAAGACACACATCCAATAAACTGCAACATCTTATTAGAACAAAAGCAAGCACACTATAAGTAACAAGACAAAGGCATGATGAGATCATTTGAGTTCATCCAAACTGGGCATGGGAGTGCTTTAGTGCCTCGTTTAAACTCTTCAGAGCACTGCTGAACGATAAAAATCCTACGAACCAGAACTCATACCCATCCTTTGTGACTATGTGAATGTCTTTTTCTGAGGGGTTGAGAAGATTTGGAGAAGGGTGGGCTGTTGCCAGGCGATTCAGATCTATCACCACCTACAAATTGATAAACATGCTTGAGAGATGGCTCTAAATAGTTAAGTGCTAAGAAAATCCCATAGCTAAGCTAAAGATTCATTCTGCCAACATTCCAATTAATTCAGGTCAACATTGTTCAGATATCTAAGAGGAATAGATGCAAATCAATTTCTAATCTCTGCAACATAATTGGAGTAGCTAAACAAGATCCAGGGCTCAGAACGCCTTTTCTTATGGTAAATTTTCATTTCAATTTATCAGCTAAGTTTTGATTTTTCGATTTTGCAAACCATGAACTCAGTAAGAACTATGAAGAAATTTCTGGTAGTTTGAAGCCAACTTCAAGAAGTCAGGGTTTCTAAAAAATAATCCAATTTCGAGTCTAGACTCCTTCAAAGCAGTTTACTATCTTCTTTTACTTGGATCATATATGATTATTGTATCACCTTTAACCAGGTGTTGTGGAAGTGGATTGGGGGTTGGCCAAAATTATCAGGCAAGCTTCTAACCAACTAGGACTCGTGATCCCATAGTTTAGGCATACCATTGACTTCAGTAGAGGACCGAGAATCATTGTAAGGGGAAAATGGCCTAAGATACGTCCTACCTTACCCCTTGACTAGTAAAGAAAAAAACCCTTTACTCAAAGAAATAGTGTCAAGCTTTCGAGTCTTGAAACTGTCACCTAATCTCCCAACATGCGCAAAAACCGAGAGCCGTCCAAGGACTGGACAACCAGAGGGAGCTTGCTTCTCGAAAGAGGATAAGCCGGTCAAACAAAAACAAGGCGCAACAGGCTCTCCCTACACTCCTAGTCACTAAATTGTGTTATTCTGTACTCGAGTAGATATGGAATCTATAGGCCCCAAGTGGCAACCTCTCATACTACCAATTGGCAGCTTGTTGAACCAGCTTTGACAAACTCACACCATCTATTTCCAATGGATTTGTCCCGCATGTAGTCCAAGTAGATTTCATATGGTTAAAATTCATCTTAACATCTGAGGCCGGTAGATTTCATGTTTTTATCCAGAATTTGACATATATCCCAATTGTACTCGTGCCAAAAAAAAAGCACGGTCAAGAACACATTTTAATGCTTGTTATGCAAGAAGCTTTATAGTAATCCACTCAAATCCATGCTGAAAATGCGAAAGGTAAAAGTAACTAAACTTTGATATAAATTTCAAAAATACTTCATTTTTAGTTATATCACAACTTAAGCGTCCCCAATAAATGGGTTAACCATACCTTGTAGTAGGCACTCTGTGGCTGGCCAGGAGATGGAGAGTTACCGACAGGGGATTCACTACAGAAAGCCAGTCTTTTTGTGGATATGTAAAGAGTCCCATTAACAGGGCCAGAGGGGGCATACAGATAGCAAGCATACGAGTGCAAGTATTTCTCTCCAGGAAGAACACCAAACGTACTCTGGAATACTCCTTCAGGTCCTCCTTCGGCAAGTAATTTTGTCCCTTGGACAAGCCGGGCCTTTGCAGCATCAGCAATGCTTGGACTAACTTTTACTGTCAAAACATATTTACATTAGGAGCTAATACATCTTGGCATGCATCTAAGCGCAATAAGAATCAACACTCAAGGAAGCAAGCAATATAGAAAGAACATTAGCGGCCCTCCCAAAACAAAATCGACTCATTCGTACATGTTCTTTCTCAGTTCTATTAGATGCCACCCAAATGGTGATATTATCCATTTGTGTCAAACTCCTTTTAAAAAGCGTCTAATAAGTCCTTAAGCCTTTAATTTTGTGTCTAATTAGTTCTGAGCTTATTCAATAAGTTCAAAGACCTATTGGACGTAAAATCAAAAGTTTAATGTTCTATTGGACAAAAACATCTAATTTTATGTATAATAGGTTAGTCAAATTTAAATAATGGTGAATATGTCGGCTAAAATTTGAAAGTTAGACACAAAGTTACAAGTTTTAAGACCTATTAAACACGAAATTGAAAGTTTAAAAACCATGTAGATAGTTCTTGAAATTCGGGAATCTATTAAACACAAACATAAATGTCTAACAAGTTATTAACCTTAGACCGATTAGACACAAACATGGAAGTTCATCAACATGACTTTGGTATCACCAAGTTCACTCAAAGAAACCTGATCAAGCAGGAACTATTTCACTAATTGAATCAGTTCATCGGAAGCTTAAATAAATCCTATGCAAATACAAAGGAAATTATTGAACAATATATAAGGATTTTCGGCATGAAGGAGCAAATTTGATGAAGAACAGAGAAACTACGCAAATACAAAGGAAATTATTGAATAATATATTAAGATTTTCAGCATGAAGTAACAAATTTCTTACTGAAAACGAAAGTTCGATTG
Source organism: Cucurbita pepo subsp. pepo (assembly GCF_002806865.2). Taxonomy (NCBI): domain Eukaryota; kingdom Viridiplantae; phylum Streptophyta; class Magnoliopsida; order Cucurbitales; family Cucurbitaceae; genus Cucurbita; species Cucurbita pepo. The sequence continues at coordinate 695,144 of NC_036642.1, forward strand.
AAAATAAAATTTGATCGAGGAAAAAAAACTAACTGTGATGCCAGACGTTTCCTACAGCCTCCCCTGCCATTTTTCCATAATCTTCCAACATCTTCCCGCAGCGACCTAACGTATCCCACATCTTATCACCTGAACATAATCCAAAATTTCAAAAGAACAAATCAAAACCCTAAATCATCACAGAGAGAACGGAATGGATTAGAGTTAAAGAAGACGAACGCTTCCCAGGTTGAGCAGATGATGATGAGGCAGCAGAGAATTGAACATAGGGATTATCCTTCCCACGTTCAGGTCGGTTGCTCATGGTGGAGAGATTGCGTCGTTTCTAAGGGCTTCAGCAAGCGATCAGGATCGTAGTCTAACCCGACACCGACTTCGTTTGTTGAGGTTTGGGATCGCATTTTATGAAGATAAGAATTACAAACTGAGAAGGAAGAATCAGAAGGGCATAAAGATGAAGATAATGGAGAATCTTCAGCAGTGTTCATCCTACACTGCTTGCAGTGAAGTGAAGCCGCGAAGCCGCCATTTTCAACCATCCCGAGGAATTTGGCGGGGGATCTCTTTCCTCTTTTTTTTTTTTTTTTTTTTTTTTTTTTTTTTTTTTTTCTTATTTTCTTTTTCGAAATATTGGGCAATAATAATAAATTTATAAATTTAGAGACCGCCAATAATAATTACATAGGTAATATTTTTCATATTAATTACAAAATAACGTTGAAAAAAAATAATAATAATGAAAAATGTATCTATATATTTTTTAATTAATTACTAATAATTATAAATCAAATTAGTAACCTCAATGATAATTAATTAGCTATTAAATTATTAATTAAATAATAATAATTAGCTTGATAATATAATAGAATTAGAATTAATATCTTATCCACTTAATTTTATTTTAAAAAATCATTATTTATACAAGAATATGTCCGGTATCTTAAATCACGACTTCCATGGAAGAGGTATCGTCGAACCCAATCCACCGACACTTCACCTGCCACTGGGTCGTGTTTTTTGATGTAGATGTTGGAAACGTGTCAGAAATTGGATTTACAGTTCGACGGTACGGCCCCAACCATTTATTTTGCATGTAGCCATTTCTTCGCCATGGTGGTACTATAAGATTCGTAAGATTTAGTGATCTCTTTGCGGCGTCACACATGATTCTCACGATCTTCTTCAACTCCTCAGCTGTTCCAATGAAAATTAAAGGTAGAAATTTTAATATCTTTGTGTATTGGATTGTCGGTCTTGCGATTTCAAACTGAGCGGAAAAGTTCGTATCGATCAAGTACCTAATTGATAAATGAGTTCGATGAGTTCAATTAGAATAACTTTCGATGCTAAAATAATAATAATAATTAATATTTAAATTTTGAGTACCGAATTTTCCCACTGACAACGTCGATGAATTCATAGTCACCAGCGGCGACACCATGGGAGCCACCCCATTTCGTCTTACAAATCGCCGCATCGTGATGAAGCTCACGAAGGATCATCACCAACCTCCGCCGCGAAACGTCACCGTTTGATGAAGACGCCGCCGCTTCCATAACATCACCTACAAGCAATTCTCTATAAGGCTCCACATAGCCGTCGTTCAAAGCTACCATTCTTCGAATTTCACCCACCGCCGCCGTACAATCCGTCTCCACAACATTCATCTCCGTCGCGTCAAAAAAATCACCCGCCGGCGAACTACTCCCGCATTCACCGCCTTCAAGAAAATCAACCACCATCTCAGAAAGGCACTCGTCGGCCGAGTGTTCGCTTCCGAAGATCGGCTGTGGCTGCTGGCGCCGGTCATGATTTCCGATGAGCCGGTGAAGAATCGCCATTAATTAGTTTTTTTTTTTTTGGTGATTTTAGACGGCGATCTGGTTGAATTATATAGAGGAGGTTTTGATTGGAGGAATAAATCAAAGAATATATCAGAGACTGAGGAATTTTTATTTATTTATTCTGTTCAGAGAGGAATATAATGGGAATAATTGGAATTTGAAAATGGAATATTCTCGGTGGCTGCTTCTAATTTCTCTCTTCTTATATTTAGCAAAATAAACAGAGAGGATATGCTAATGGCATAACATCTCCCAAACTCATTCCTCTCGATATTTGGTGTCAAATCGTCGCCCGCAAATCTCACGAGATCTATGGCGGCCATCAGAATCAAATTCAAATCGTATTATAAGGGCATAATGGCCTCACCCAGCGCCATTCCTATGTTGGATGATGGGAATCAAATTCAAATCGTATTATAAGGGCATAATGGCCTCACCCAGCGCCATTCCTATGTTGGATGATGGAAGTCCTACATCGGCTAATCGGCTAATTTAGGGAATGATCATGAGTTTATAAGTGATGAATACTAACTCCATGAGGCCTTTTGGAGAAGCCCAAAGCAAAGCCATGAGAGCGAGTCGTGTTCGTCTAACATCCTAAACCTGGCGTCATTTCCAGACCTGGCAGCTGAACAGGTCGATTGCTCTTGCCCTTTTCCGTTGCGAGGTCTTGTTCTGAGTATTGAAAGAACGAAGCTCCGGCTCATCGGTTATTAATTTTATGGCCGAGCTCTATTAAATTGAATTTATAAATTTATTCATACCCCTATCTAAAATTTTAAAAAATTAAACGGTTATTAATTATATATATTAACCAATATTGAATTTTTCATATTTGCTGGTACAAAAAATAGCCGTTGTGGACATACAAATGGCGTTGAAAAGGTGGTTGCACGCGTGGCAAAAGATGTCAGAAAAATAGTGAGTGGAATTAGTGAAAATGGAAAGGTGATTTGGGCGCCCATTTCTTTCTTACCAACAAAATAAAAATAAAAATAAAATAAAATAAAATAAAACTAGTCTTCAGCCATTCCGTAGTTAATACTTCTAGGGAAATGGGATGCCCAAACTACCCTCCTAAATCAACCATGAAATTTAAATTTTAAAAATAAAAAATAAAAACATAAACGAAAAATAAAACTCATTAAAATTTCTTTATTACGTCATCATCCTTGCAGAGTGACGCTCGGGAACTTGCACTTTCCATAACCTGAGAAATAAAATTTAAAATTTAATTAATAAATAAAATATTTAGAATTTTTAAAAATATAAATAAATAAAATAAAATCAACTTACTTGGGTCCTTGATGGTCTGAGTGGCCAGCCCGTTAAAGTAACAGGTCCCACCAACCTTTCTAAACTGGGCCCAGTACGAACTAAACGCAAAGCTCGCATGTCGTATCAAAGAATCCGGTTCGTAACACGGACCGCCTTTCTGTATCGGTTCACAGGTTTTATTCCCTTGTAAACAAGCCCACGCTAATGCCCCTGCAACCTCACTCTTATTGGCCCCCCTTGATACCATGCACCAAATCTTCCCCTTGTACGGCTCGTTCGTCTCCGCCGCCGGTAGCGGCTTAAAATCTGCCTCCGGCGTCTTCCCACTCAAATCCATCTCATACACGGCCGACCGGTTTGGGTATAATAGGCCGAAATGCCTCTCTGTACCCAGACCCGGTTTCTGATTCTCGTTATACAGAGAGAATATAATCGTCGGCAGAACCCAACCCGGTCGAGCTGGAGTCCCCACTGGCGGCTTGGCAGTGACGCGCTTCACGATATTGCGGTTGTACACGGCGGCGTTGTGGATGTTGGCGCCGATTTGGTCGTAATCGCCACCGTTGGGCCAGCCGGTTTCGGCGATGAAGATCCGAATATCCGGGTACCCAAGACGTTTCATCGCGAAAATCACCGAATCCACCATCTGATCGAAGAGATTCGTGTAGGTCAAACCCGAACCCGGATCCGAATACGTGATGTTCTTCGATTCAAATAGCGCGTAATCGAGTTTGATGTTGACAGGATCGGAAGCCCAAGGGAAAAACGGGTAAACATCGAGGAAGAAGAACGATTTCGTCCGGTTCAGAAACTGCAACATCGGTTTCATGACCCGATCGGAAATATCCGCCCGAAAAGTCCCGTTCGACGGCGGAAACGACGATTGAAGAACATCCATGGCGGAGGAGGTTCCAACTTTCACTTTATGAATCCCATAAATTTTCAAGGAGCGTTTGATTCGGCGCATCGCCGGCACCAAACTGATCCAGGTTTGGTTGCCGGTGGAGGAGATGATTTCGTTTCCGACAAGGAGGTACCGGATTTTGATCTGTGGGTAAAACGGGAGGATATTGGTACGAACCCAGTGATCGGCGAGGTTCTGATTAGACGAAATGTTGATGATAAGATCGTTAGGGACCATGACGGATACCTTGATATCAGAGTTGTTTAGGGATTTGAGGATTTGGGGATTGACATCATAGATTTTAACGATTTGGGCGTTTAGGGATTTGATCAAATCGACGGAATCGGGCGGCGGAGGGAGGTTGTTGCCGAGCTGGCCGTAGTTGATTCCGACGAGAGTGGAGATCTTTGCACCTGCAAGAAAGGAATGTGGAGAAGATTAGAGAGAAACAGAAACAGAGAAACAGAGAAATGGAGGAAGAATGAAGAATGAAGAAGGGGAGTGAGAATACTTGTTAGTGAGAGAAAGTAGAATGCTAAGAGAAGAGAGGAGAAGGGAATCGCCATTGTTGCAGAAGCTGAGTAACAATGGCGGAAATGAAGAGAGTAGGGATTGAGGAAGGATGGTGATATAGAAGATGAAGAAAGAGGAGTGTGCTCGTCAATGTTCGTTGGGGACAAATATGGAATATTTTAGTTTCATTATCTCACGTGAACATAACTAATTTGTTAATTTCACGTAACTAATTAATTCATTTTAAATTTTTATTTCTACGGTTGAATTTTTTATTTTTTTAAAAATTTTATGATTTAATTAAATAGGCTTTTAATATAAATTCAAAATTAATTTTGCATCTAATAAATTAAAATCAAAATTAAAAATTAAAGAGAAGATATAATAGTAATTAGTGTTGGGGGTAAATATGGTATTAAAATAAGTTTCATTTAAATAAAAAAATGAAAAGGAAAGGCGATTGGGCCATGTGCAATGCAGAAAGGGAGAGAGCATCTGTGCTGAGAGAGAGGAAGGAAAAGCATAAAAGTTAAAAAAAAAAATATATATATATATATATATATATTTTTTTTTTTGGCTTCAATTTTATTAAATTAAATGAAGTCATGAGAACTAACAAAATTTAAAAAAAAAAATGGTAGGCTAAAAATATTTATTCATATAGAGCCGGGATTGGTCAACACAGGTTCTGGTGGTAGCCAATGCAACCACAACCTAACCTACACGAGATTTTTTGAAATTATGGATAGTTTGTGTTAGACGAACCCGACTCTCAAGTATGATATTGTACTTTAAGCATAAGCTTTCACGGCTATCCTTTGAGTTCCTCAAAATACCTCGTACCAATGAAATATCTTTTTATTATAAATTCATGATCGTTCTCTCAAATCAGCGGAATCCATTTGTATTAATTTTATTTTTTGTTTAAACATAGAAAATAATATGACGTTTTTTTTTAAATTTTAATTTGTTTTATTTATTTGAAAAAGAAGAGCCTTTAAAAAGTAGGGCAGTGACCGTAAAGGAAAAAGGGGAGGGCAGAGAAAAGGGCAAAAAAGGAATTGAGCCGTTAAGAGTGAACGGTGACCGACAGTCACTTTAATTAATTTTCTGCAAACAACACAGAGTTGCCTTCTTCTTCAGCCTTCCATCGTAGCCTCGGTAGCCAGTCCCCCGCCTGCTTCAGTATCCAATACATTTTTTATTTAAATTATTTTTAAAAAATTATTATAAATCTTACTTTTTAATTTCAATGTGAGTATAGTATTATTTATTATATTATATTTTTAATTTATTTAATTATCCCATTTATTAATTGGTTATTATTATTATTTTTTGGGAAGGCGACATATGATGGTTCTAACGAACCGTAAATTCTGGAATTAAGGTTTTGGAATTGTCTTTCGTGGAAGTTTCTAATTCCATTATTTATTATTAAAAAAAATAAAAAACAAATAGAATAAATTAAAAATTCCCTCCTTTTCAAACAAGGTTAAAAATTAAAAAAAATTATTCTCTCTCTAAGCATCCAATGCCAGCTTTGAAAATAATAATTATTTTAATCTTAATTTCAAATTTTAAAAATTAAGAGGAAGCTAAATTTACATTTTTGTCCTTGAAAGTCTCGTTAATTATTTATTATAGCTAAATGTATCTCGAAAATAAAATGATTTTTTAATTGATTATTATAAAAAAATAATTAAAGATTTTAACAGCTTTATGAAGTAAAAACGAATGGTAAAAAAGCATTGGCCTTTGTATTTTATGTTTTCTACTTCCAAAAGCCATTTCTTTTCCTAGGAAAAAGGGAAAAAAAGAAAAAGTAAAAAGTAATTTCTTTTCAAAAATATAAGGAAAAAATAGTATTAATAAAAGGAGAAAAAATTCTCTCTTGCTTTTATTTATTATTATTATTTTATTTTCACGCCGTCTAAAATAATTTCCCTCAATTTTTGGTATTTACCTTTCCATAATTGAAACTATTTTTTACCCGGAAATCAACTTTTTACTTTTTACCATTTTCTCTCTCTCAATTATTTATGTAAAATCTAAAAAATGAAAATTAAAAAACAAAAAAAATATATATATTTATGTAAGTATGAGGTTTAAATAATTTATTAGCCATGAATCATTTACTTTCACTTGATGAATTTTAAATATGAATTTTTTAGCGAGTTTCAATGACAATCCTTGCCTGAATTACTAATGATTCACTGAATTGATCATGAATTCCTTCGAACCCGTCAATCGGGCAAATGTGACCAGGGTAGATATCTCGTATTAAAAAACCAGTCAATTCTTTAGGTTCAACTAACCTAATTTTTACCCACGAACGTTTGTGTGTGAATTAGTTCAATCTAAACTTCGAGATAATTGAACCCAACTCCAATTCCGAGTTGACTTTCTTCAATTCTTTCTCTTTTTCTCCCGTGCTGACACAGTGCCACGTAGATAAGGAAAGCCAAATACAAGTGGAGGTCGGCACCTTTCCTTTACGGCCTAAATTTTTATTTGTCAGCCCTGGAGAACTACTGCTCGGTCCAGAAGAGACGAACATGGTGAATTTTTATTTTTATTTTATTATTATTATTATTATTTTTTTATTATTATTTTTTTTTTTATTTTTATTATTATTTTTTTTTTGTGGGTAATGGATCAAACCCTTTTTTTCACCCAATTTCAGCCCACTATTCCAATTACCAAAAACCCACAACCCAACCCCCTCCCTCTTAGGTCCACCTTCCATTTCGTCTGCACCTTCAAGCACCGCCACCGTCGCTGCCGTCGACTGACGATGATCGGAAAATTCCTCCGCCCGATCCTCTCAGCTTCCCGTAAACGCAATCCCCTTTCACCACCGTTTCAATCTCTTCCCAATCCCGTTCTTCCTTACAATCTCCACCGCCGTTCTCTTTGCTCGCCATCACCATCCACTGTTCTTCCTCCTCAAACCCCCGAAAATTTTGACCTCCCAATCCAAAAAGTTCGCTCCCAAACTCCTCTCGAGAAGCAATTCGAAACATGGATCCAAAAGCTCAAGCCCGGATTCTCCCCTTCCGATGTCAACGAGGCTCTGCAAGCCCAATCGGACCCCGATCTCGCCCTCGATCTCTTCCGGTGGACGGCTCAACAGCGCGGCTATAAACACAACGATTTAACCTATCTAACAATCATTAAGATCCTAATTTGCCGCCGGAGATACCACCTCGCCGAAACCCTAGTCGAAGAGGTACTTGCTGGTGCTTGTGAAATGAGTGTGCCGCTTTATAATTCTGTGATTAGGTTTTGCTGTGGTCGGAAGTTTCTGTTTAATCGAGCTTTTGATGTGTACAAGAAAATGTGGAAATCTGATGACTGCAAACCTAACCTTGAAACTTATGCAATGCTGTTCAATACACTGCTTAGGAGATTCAATAAGTTGAATGTATGTTATGTGTATTTACATTCGGTTCGATCGTTAACGAAGCAAATGAAATCCTCTGGTGTGATTCCTGATACGTTTGTGTTGAACATGATCATCAAAGCTTTTTCTAAGTGTCTTGAAGTCGATGAAGCGATTCGAGTTTTTCGGGAAATGGGGTTGTATGGTTGTGAACCAAATGCATATACATATGGTTACATTGCAAAAGGGTTGTGTGAGAAAGGAAGAGTTGGACAAGGATTGGAATTTTACAAGGAAATGAGAGTTAAAGGTCTGTTCCCTAGCAGTAGTACTTATATGATTCTGATTTGTAGTCTAGCTATGGAATGCCGATTCGACGAAGCCATTGAGGTTTGCTTTGACATGTTGAGTACTTCCCGGGCACCGGATATGCTTACTTACAGAACCCTCTTGGAAGGATTATGTCGGGAAGGACGGGATAGTGACGCGTTTGATTTGCTTGATGAGTTGAAGAAGAGGGATAAACTGATGAATGAGAAGACATTCAATATTCTGTTAAATGGGCTGCACATTGTTGGTAGAGAGTAGATTATGAGGATTAACTCCTTTGTTTTGCTGGACTAGATTGATTGATAGCTCGCTCCTTTGCAGGTTAACCGTTAGGATTAGATCTCGAGCATGCCTTCTGAATGCTGGAATGGATTTCAGGACTGAACCTTCAAGATGACAGGATCTATGAGCGTTTTTAGAAGCAAAACGTTGAAGAGAGCGACTTCATTGTTCTAGCTTGATTGGACTAAGCTTCGACTTGATCGGTTATGGATGCTTGTAGAACTCTTAAGCTCTGGTGGCTGGATGTTTCGTAATGGAAGGTTCACTCGGCACTTCGAAGGCAAGTTATTTTCGTGTTCTTGTATTCTAGTATCATATGCTCTTTCTTCTGAACTATAGAAAGCTAAATCAAATTGAACCAAACCGAACTCGGGCGCTGTTTCGTTTGCTATCTGAGTTCAGTTTGATAATTACGGAAACAGTCCCACACCGTGTTTAGCTCACGACGCTAGAAAACTTCTGTATTCTTGAAGCTTAGTCTCGATAGAGAATCGAACCGGACCGAGTTCTGATGATATCTCCCAGTAGACTTCTCCACGTAGAGACATAAAAATTGATTCTTGATTCTCAGCTCTTTTATTTCAGACTGCTGAATTTGATGTATGGTGAATCCATAGCCAAAGAACGAACCATATTCAAAATATAGATGATTGTCATTTGTTCTTATGTATGATATAATTCTAAAAAGATTTTAAACACAAGACACTCGATCAATGATTTTCAAGAATCAACCCGCCACCGCCATATGCCGCACGATGCCTGCATGTCGACTGGAGCCTTAATTTCAGAGCCTCAAGCGTCGAGCGTCGGTCCACTGCACCACCATCGGAACACCCATGGTCGGAACCTCAAGCGTCGAGTTTCAGCTGCAGTGCATCACGAAGCGAAGGTGCTCACTCATTGAGCCCCAATAAGGTAATTAGTCGGTGCGAGTATTACGAACACATATCAGAGTAGAAAAATTACGTGTGTATGTTGAGATATGGTATGCTACAAGAGTAGAATGACTTATCCTTTCAATCCCGTCCATATAATATCTATTTCGGGAGCTCGAGAAAATGCATCTCAAGTGCACCAATTAGTAGGTATATCATTTCTTTTTATATATATATCTTCTACAAGAACTCAGTTCAAAATCTTTTACAATGGCATTTACACAAGTAGAAATTGTGGAACCACACAATTTCTAGAGACAAAACAAATTAAAAAGCTACCTGATCATCCAGTTTTTACCCCTCCATGAAGATATTATCCACTTTCTTCATCAGATGAACTGTATTTCTGCACTTTTTGATGAGCTTGAAATGCTTGTGGTATTGTTGGATTCACTGGAACTGGAAATTTATGTGCCGAACTCACGATCGTTCGCTCGTTTACCATCCCGACTTCCTTGCAGACTCCGTCCAGGATCGTTAGGAAATCTCTCACCACCATGAAGATTCTAAATGGATGAGCTTCTTCTTTGGCAGAGTTGCCATGGAAGTACTCTGTGATCTCCTTTACTAGAGATAATGCAACGCTTTCATGAGCTTGAATTCTGATGATTTCCACTTCTGCCATGTTCAAGAATCTATTCATCGACTCGGAGAACTTTTCCGTGCTTTGATTTGTCCCCGCTGCTTCGTTTAAACATATAGCCTCCCTGATGTTGTCGAGTCCTCTAGAAAGCTTGATGACCTCCCCGCTGAGCACATCGGAATCCATTGACGCTGCTTTCTTCACATTGGCGAGCTCCGAGCTGAGACCTGAAACAACTTGCAGGCCGATTTTCCTGCATTTTACATCGTCGCTCAGGTTGGAGTTTGGAGGTTGACTCGTGCTACAAAGACGAGCTCCTTCACTTCTGATGATTTCTTGTACAACAAAATGTAGGAGAGTGGTTCTTCCATCTGCACCCTTGACATCGACGAGCTTTAGAAGTGTGTCGAGTTTGAAGGCTTGTGCCTCCCCACGATTCGTGCCAACGTTCATGCGATTCCCCGTTTTGAGCACAGCTTCCAAGAGTTTCAAGAACATCCTGCTATTCCTCAATTCCTCGCAGGCAGTCTGCAATTTCATAATACTTTTTAGCCATGTATCCAACAATCATAGGAGCATTACACAGTTTTCTTTACGGGGGTGACGGGATTTTAGTACCTCGAGATTTTCAAACGACTTCTTTAAGTACTCGATCTCGGACTCAAAGTTTGCCATGTAAAGCATCGCATCCACCCTTTTAAACGCAAAAGGAACATCAAGAACTGCCTTCAAAAATTTCTCGGCAGGGCCAAGCTTGGTAGGTGAGACATCCTTGGATGCCTTTAGCTTACGTTCTTCCTCTTTTGTTGGAGCCATCTTCAATAAACTTTCAAGTAGGTCCAATCCAAGTGCATCAGCATTACCTGCAAGCATAGCTTAAGATGTTACCATCATTTTCTGATCAGGACGGGACAGAATCGTGTTATTAATCGAAGCCCGGAATAGACACCATTGCCTACTTAAGCTTTGTTCGAGGTTCTGTTTCTAAACCCGACTTGATAACGTTGCTCGATAATGTAAACATCCAAAGTCGACATGTTCTACTAAAAGCTGGCTTCTATATTCAAAACAAAGGAAGATCTGAAGAACATGCAGGTTTTCTATAGAAAAGGAAGAGTAAATGACGATCCGTTTTCGAAAATATTCGTGCGATAGATGGCGTAACGATGCAGTTGCAGCTTATTCTTTGTATCATGAACAAGAAATCATGCCCAGATCATCATGTACAGCAAAGATTTTCTAGAGCAAAATAAACCTTTACCATGGAGCTAAGAAATGTATGTTATACCTTCTAAAAGAGCTTCACAAACTTCTTCTATGGTCACGTTAAGTGCCCGTAGTGCAATGGCGATGTTCTGCGACTTTTTGGGATCGAGAACTCCGATCTCTTGGTTAGGTGTAGGAAGCACGGGGCGTGGAGTTGTTTCCTTCGAGTTGGAAGTGTTCACAACAAACAGAGTTTCGATCATTTCCTCATTCACTCTGCAATGAAAATCGATTCTAGTAAGCGTTCGAATCGACAATTAAAGATACAATCAATCTAACAAACAATCCCAAGACTTGAAGATGACTTCACTTACTTAAAAGAGCTTGATCTGAGCTGATCCCACACCATCTCGCGATCGGAGCTCGCCCTCACTTTGTCCCAATGCAATGGCTTCAACTTGGGCTTTGGAGTGTCTTCAGATGATTCGCCATTGCAGGAAGGCAGCTGAACTGGTGAGACATTTTTCACAGTGTCTATTATAAATGGCCTTAATGGAGGCACTAATGGAGGAGGCGCCATTGGAATGGATTGGCCTACTGGTGTTGAAGGTGAAATGGGCATTTCACAACGTATAGGTGGAGGAGGTGCTGCAAGTGGTGGTGGCGGCGGTGGCGGTGGCGGAGGAGCGGCAGGGACGCCCGAAGGAGATTGCAGTCGATCCACATCAGTAGAAATGATGTCTGCAGAAGAAGATTGAAGATCTTGATCAAAGTGGTCGAAAGTTCTCCTTGATGAATCTGAATCACTCATCAGAATTCTCTCCGGTGATGGTGGTGACGGTGACGACCTGTTTTGATCGGAAATAATGGATGTTCTTGACGGAGATGAGTCCAGAACTACTCTCTCCGGTGATGATGAAGGTGAAGATGAAGTAAATGAGTAAGGAAGTTGCTTAAATTTCGCATCAGAATCCGAGTCGCGAACGTTTGAAACTGTCGGCGATTGAATTTGAACTTTCCCCAAAATTCCATCGGAAAGTGGAGATAAACAAGGAGAAGAAGGAAACTGATCAGGATCTGAACTATGTGATTGTCTTGGAGATTGTTCTTCGTGATTATTGTTCGTTTCATCATGATTATCCAAATCCTTGTTGGTTGCTGAAATTGGTAACATCGCACTGTGAACTGAAGCATTAGAAAATCTCCGGGAGGAAGACGCGGTGGAGCTCTTCTCCGGAGCTTTCTCCGTCGATAAACGCAATGGAGAAGGGCAATGAGATTTTCCGCCATCGTCCGATTCCCCTCCGCCGTGGGAAAGAGGCGGCGTCAATGGTGGCGAAAGCTGCTCCGTCGCTACAGTAGCAGAAACAGAGAAATGAGAAGAGTCGTTTTGAACAGATCTTCTAGGGCTCAAACTCGCCGGTGGAGATAGAGAAAGACTCTTAGAACGTGATCTCGCCGGCGAAACCGAACCGCTGGATGTGGAATACGAAGTGGAGCTCGAATCGCTGGTTTTGCCAAGCAAATCTTCAGCCGCCATTGTTGCGAGCACTCTTCGAGATCCCGAGCCAATCGCGCCGAGAGAACCTTTTGGAGAATAAAATTCCTCCTCCTCTTCATCTCCCATCGATCTCTCATCTTCATTTCCACCGTTTTGCTTCTCATTCGACCGACCGAAGTTCAGCGGCGGAAGCGGATGAAGCTCTGGCGAATCCAACGGCCTAGGATCAGCCACACGAGCTCCCCCAACGGAACGATCGTTGATTCCTCTCGAGTTCACAAGAGTACCCAAATACAGAAACTCAGAGCTAGAAGCAGAAGGATGTCTCAACTTAGGAATTCCATTACCGACTTCAACACTCGGAACCGGACACAACCGGCTACTACTTTCGGATCTGAACGTCTTATCCTCAGCCAACCCACGGCGACTACGCCGCCGCCAGTACAAAAACCCAGCAATGCAAACAACCAAAACAACAGAAACAACCGCAGCAACAACCAATGGAACAAGCTTCTTAGAACTGGAACCAGACGGAGACGAACGAGGGAGAATCAGAGAAGAAATATTCGCCGGAAACGTTGCAATGCTCGCAGGCGTAGGCGGAGGAGGAGTTCCTGGATACGTCGGAAAGAATGGAGACCCATCCGGAGTTGCAGGAGGGGTAGTGGAAAATGGGTATTTGGGATCCGGCGGCGGTGGTACCGGAAGCGACGGGAGCTCCGCCGGAGGCACAGAATCATACGGGAAAAAGGGCTGGTGAAGCAATCTCCGAGCAGCTGCAGAAATTTCAGAAGATTTACAAGGAGCCAGGAGAATAAAGAAGAAGAAAATGATGAAATCAAACATTGTGAAATTGTGGTTGAGAGAATTGAAGGAAGAAAGGAAGATTTGCAGTAATGGGTTACTGATTTGTGTGGGACATTTTCTTCTCTCTCTCCAAACAGAGAAAGAGAAAGAAAGTGTGAGTGATAGATAGTGTATGAAAAGGTGGAATCAAGAACAAAAACAAAAACAAAACAAAAAAAAAAAGTATTAAGAACTCGATGAGTGGGTATGGGCTCTAATGGCTATGGGTGCTTGTCCAATGCCTCATCCAGCTAAGATTCGTAACTCGATCATAGTCACTTTAAAGTTAAGTATGTTAGCCATGTCACGTCACCCAAGAGGCAGGACAATATGGGTGCGTGTGAAATGGCTCATCCCCTAAGATTCTACTGTTCTCCACTGTCTCTTAGCCATATGCACCATTATTTTCAGTAACTCGATCATAATCACTTCAAAGTTAAGTATGTTAGTCTTATATATTAATATCGTTACGACTAATATCAAATGGGTCGAAAAAATTGTAAATGAACACTAAAAAAAGAGGGATAAATCATATTTTGATTTATAATGAATGATTACAAGTTGTTTAATCATCAAAAGAGGATTAAAAAGAAAGGGGAAAAATCTCAAGTGGATGCCACTTTTTACACATTTTCAAAAAGAGTGTATTTATTATGAACTTTTTTTTTTTTTTTTTTAAATCCTTTTCGTGAAAATAAAATTATAATTTCTTGGCTATAATATTATATAATATAATGGGTTGGTTTTGCTTTACCATTATTTTAATATTTTATATATAATTTTGTTTTTTTTTTAGAATTGTAATTTTGACATATATTTCTTGTTTTTTGAATCTCTAATTTTTTATTATATTTTTTAAAAATATTATATTATATATTATGTACCCTTTTTCCATATTACGAGAAAATAATATATATATATATATATATATAGGAACGTAGTGCTTGTGCTTCGAACAGGGTGCACCGACGAAAATGCTCCACCTTTCTTCTACTCGCCGTTCAACGCCACGCCGGCCACCGCCGTCGTATTCACCTTTTCATTTTACAATAAAAATAATTTTTTTTTTTAATAAATTTTGATTTAATCTTACCTATAATTTTTAATACCTCAAAATTAGATAATTAGTATTTTTTTTTTAAGCATAAATTTTTTGTTACGTGTTACCCGTAAAAAGTCAACATTTTACCGTTGGTTCAAACTAGTGTTCGTTTCAGTCACTTTATATTATTCTAAAGATGAAGGGTAATATTGTAATTTTTAAAATAATATAATTTTTAAAAATTTAAGAGTATTCTTTATAATTAAAATTTTATTGTTGATACATTTTCAGATATGTTCAAGTCTACTTACGGGTCAAAAACATTAAATCAAAATACCAGTTGTTATTATTGCCATTATTATTTATTTAGTACAAAGTACTATGTCATGTTGTACTATGAAACCCAATTTGCAGAAATTCAGGTTAGTATAAATTATTTGTCGGTGTGTATGTTTGTATAATATGTATGTGAAATCTCACATCGGTTAGAAAGAGAACGAAATCTCTCTCTAATACACGCATGTTGAAATTGTGAAATTAGCAACGATACATAATAGATCAAAGCAGACAATATCTACTAGCGGTGGGTTTAAGTTATTATAATGTATGTAATTGGAGGATATCATGATTTTGTTGGTCCATATTTTTGAACGGTTCTATTTCTAATTTAATCTATTTTATTGAATAATAATTAAATCATTGGACATCTGTATCTTATTATTATTATTATTTGAAAGATGGGTAATTATTTTATGTTATGTGACACCCAAACTATATTATATAAAAGAAAATAAAAATAACAATAAAGTTTTAGAGAGAGAGTTGAAAAGGGTCTTCTTTTATGCGATATGGACATTTCAAGTCCTCATTTTTGCCTTTAATGCACAATATTCGTTTTGGTCATCAATATATTTCACTCTCTTTCTCTATTATTATTATTTTTTTCTATTTTTTTTTTCACATTTCCACCCTTTTCCCTTTATGGAAAACTCTCAAATTAAATAAAACAAAAAAAAAAATCATATTTTTTTCTTTCTAAAAATACATTTTTTAATATTTTACTTCTGTCCTGAATTTTGATACGGTTCGATCTAAGCTCGATAATCTCAAGATTAAGAGTGTTCGAATGACTCGAGGACCCGACAAACTCAGATTGTCCAACCCAAACCATAAAGATTATGCTGGTTAGATTATATATATATATAAATTTGGTTTAGTTGAATTTTAGAAAAATAAAAAATCAGGTCATTTCACGAGATTGTCATTTTTTTTTTTTTTTGCGAAAATAAAATTACAGATATTTGATGCTCAACGACCTTCAACAAAAGGGTACGTGTACCCGAAACCGACACAGGTAGGTACGTAGAGAATACCTAGGGGCACAAGACAACTCTCTCTAAGAAACTTGCAAAATAGCCCCGTAACTTTAGGAGAAGGGGTGCTCCTCACAAAGGGGGTCACAGTGACCAAACCGGAGCGACTAACCATGTATGGGGGCTAACGCCTACCCAGTGTCGAAAGGTTAAGGAAGTTGGTGGCCTGATGATAGGGGAGCTGGCGACCGTAACTATAACAGTCCTAAGGTAGCAAAATTCCTTGTCGGGTAAGTTCCGACCTGCGTAACAATCTGTGAGAGTTGAGTTGGGTTATAACTCTATTTGCATTGCTCGTGTCACCATCTTACCCGACCAAAAATTTCGGTTTGGTCTAAGAGATTTCTCGAACTCCACCTAGTATAACCCATATAACTCGTACTTGTATTATTTATCTAAAAGAAACTAAAAAATTAAAATAAATAAATAAATAAAGCAAATGAAAAGCATGTAATTTTATCAAAAGCACAAATTAAAAAGTAAAAGATTTTATCTCACAAAAGTAAAACATCCCTTTTATTTACTCTTTTTCTCCCACCAACCATCTTTATAATTTTAATAATTAAAGTTAGATTTATAATTTTTTTAAAATATATTTCTCTAAAAAACATTTTATTAATTAATAATATTTAATACTTTATTTGGTGACAATCAATTCATCTCTCCATATTTTATTCATTCAAATTATTTTATAAATACATAATTATCATTTAAAATGTGTTAACATTAAACATATTTTTATATAATTGGATTTATATTTTAACTTTTAAATATCTTAATTTCATGAAAATAAATGTTTGTATTTAAAATAATTATGTTTTTTTAATATTTTTTTTAATTAGCCTTAGAAAAAGACAGACAGAAAAATAATTATAAAATTAAAGAAATTAGGAAGAAAGTACATAGACACGTGCACCGACACATAATAGTATATATTTAATTTATATTATTTTTTTAATGAGAATAAATAATATGAAGAAAAAAAAAATACATTATTCGTTTAAATTCTAATATAACTAAATAGCATGAAAATATGAGTTTCATTTAATAAAGTATTTTTGGAATTACAGAGTACAATCACGGTTTAAATATGGAAATTAATTAATTGCCCACCTGTCACAGTAAATAAGTAATTTAATTTGAGATGAATTATTTGAGTTTTAAATTTACCTTTTTTTCACTTTGGGTAATTTAAAAAAAGATTCTTATTTTCTTTTTATAATTAATAATGCATCTAAAAAAGTCTCACATGTCAGCTGGTGGTGCTGAGCCCAACGCTCCAGCAAAGGTCAAAGGCCTGACGTTTCTCATTCAGATTCTTTCATATTCATTTAAATTCAGTATTTTATTTTTATTATTAAAATTTTAATATATATATATAAAAAGGGAATTTACCTATTTTGTTTTTTTGTTTTTTTTTTTCTATCGAATTTTATCGTATTCATTTCACTTTTGACTAAAATATATCTAAATAAAATATCGATTTTTTCTTGTAACTTAAGTCATATCGTAATATTTTGAGAGAATAAAGTATAAAATACTCTATGATAAGACAAAATGAAAAGAAAAAGAAAAAAAATATATATTAATTTTGATAAAGTATATAATTAGGTGAAAATGATGATGAAATTGGGAAGATTAAATCGTCCGAGTAACAAAATTCTCATGATTAAAACGAACAAAGTCATGCACATTATAATTTCATTTGCAATTATGACTTCAAACTTTATAAAAAGCAAATGAAATTAGATACTCGGTGAATTAAAAATAAAGAGTTTGATTAATTAATTAATTTTTTTTAATTGTTGATATCGAGCCATCGTATGTTAATTTGAGCATAAATCAATCGATCAACCAAAAAATTAGAAGTTCGAATCTTTATTTTCATTATTATCGAACTAAATAAAATTACGTGCATGTTTGGATAAATAATTGTTTCTCTATTAATATTAATTATGCAAATGTTTTTTTTTTTTACTATAATAATAAATGAAACATTTCTCCCCCAAACAAATGAGAATGTTATAATATTTCTTCCACCAACTTATTTTATTATCATTTTAAATGCCACAAACAAATGAAATAAAATAAAAATTTGAATTAAACACCTATTTTTAGAATTAAATGCCGGATTTAATATATAGGGTACAAAATATAAGTTAACGTTACTCAATAATTGAGATTAAATCAATAAAATATTTAAGAATTGGAATAGAAAATTTATGAGAATGAAAGTAGAAATAATAATTAAAAAAAAAATGTCGTTTAATGGCAGGAACATGTCGGTGGACCTTCCATGCTTTTATTGATGAATAATTTGGTAACTATGGAAAATTATTGGGAATTTGTCGGAATTATTTTCATAATTCTGAACTTAATTTTATGTTGAGATGATCNTATCGATTTTTTCTTGTAACTTAAGTCATATCGTAATATTTTGAGAGAATAAAGTATAAAATACTCTATGATAAGACAAAATGAAAAGAAAAAGAAAAAAAATATATATTAATTTTGATAAAGTATATAATTAGGTGAAAATGATGATGAAATTGGGAAGATTAAATCGTCCGAGTAACAAAATTCTCATGATTAAAACGAACAAAGTCATGCACATTATAATTTCATTTGCAATTATGACTTCAAACTTTATAAAAAGCAAATGAAATTAGATACTCGGTGAATTAAAAATAAAGAGTTTGATTAATTAATTAATTTTTTTTAATTGTTGATATCGAGCCATCGTATGTTAATTTGAGCATAAATCAATCGATCAACCAAAAAATTAGAAGTTCGAATCTTTATTTTCATTATTATCGAACTAAATAAAATTACGTGCATGTTTGGATAAATAATTGTTTCTCTATTAATATTAATTATGCAAATGTTTTTTTTTTTTACTATAATAATAAATGAAACATTTCTCCCCCAAACAAATGAGAATGTTATAATATTTCTTCCACCAACTTATTTTATTATCATTTTAAATGCCACAAACAAATGAAATAAAATAAAAATTTGAATTAAACACCTATTTTTAGAATTAAATGCCGGATTTAATATATAGGGTACAAAATATAAGTTAACGTTACTCAATAATTGAGATTAAATCAATAAAATATTTAAGAATTGGAATAGAAAATTTATGAGAATGAAAGTAGAAATAATAATTAAAAAAAAAATGTCGTTTAATGGCAGGAACATGTCGGTGGACCTTCCATGCTTTTATTGATGAATAATTTGGTAACTATGGAAAATTATTGGGAATTTGTCGGAATTATTTTCATCATTCTGAACTTAATTTTATGTTGAGATGATATTGGAAATCAATTTGATGGATGAGTATGCCCTACCGATGGCTCAACACACCTCCATATCAAACTAGATCACCTTTACGGGTCATGAAATCCTTCTTTTATGTACCTTAGAATTTTCAATTCTCTTGTTGGTATTATGAGATCCCACATCGGTCGGAAAGGAGAATGAAAACCTCTCATCTAACAAATACGTTTTATAATCTTGAGGAGAAGCATGAAAGGAAAAATCCAAAGAAGAAAATATCTGCTAGCGGTAGGTTTGAATCGTTAAAGGTGTGATCCTTAAAATTCCTTGAAACCTAGAGAAACACAAGAGCCCAGCTCCGACTCTAATTTCATTTAGCTTACAGCAAATAATCTCTCATCACTCACTCCTTCCTTCTCCATTTAATCTCCCATCACACGAGTTAAATGAACATTTCTAGTTTATTCTCAAATAATTTTTGTAGGCACCCTTGCTGGAGCTCGTATTGGACATCGCCATTGATCAGAACACCCAAACCGCAGACACCGGAGAAACTCGAAGAATTGAGACGAGTCTTCTGTGCTCGTTACTCTTCCCATTGACCCTGTGTCTCCGGCTGGCGAGCTGTGGAGGAGGAAGGCAATGTCGAAGTCATTCAGATAAGCATACTATAAGACAATACATAAAAAAAGGATGAGGTTGTGGATTCATTACATGGCTGATATCTCCCACAGCCCTTAAGCCCAATTCATTGCATGAATCAGCATATTGATATCCAGGATTTTCCAGTCTCTGACGACCATGCTATCACAATCAATCAGGGTTTTCTTCTTATCAATCAGAGATGCATATCTCCCAACCGCCTGCATGTTTGGTAGGGCACAAGTTCACAGTCTGTTCTTCATGCTTTGAAATGAAAGGTGTGGCCAATGAACCCAGTCACTAGCCGAGATAGCCATATTTTCTTACATACACCAAGCAATAGGAGTATTACCCAAAAAGAAGATGGCGACCAATCCACTGATAAAGATGTTTAAATCGACCGAGACCGAGAAATGAAGGTAATGTGATGTTTAAATCGACCGAGACCGAGAAATGAAGATGGCGACCAATCCACTGATAAAGAGAGCATTATCTAAAATTCTGAACCTATTATATCCGTCGACTCAATACTCAATATGCAAACTGTCACACTTTCTTCAAATGAATGTAGTAGTACTGCAAAGAAGCTAATTTGCAAAGAAATGAAATGAAAATTACCAAAGTTCAGTATTCAGGAGCATCCTGAGGGTAACAGAGAATGAGTATCACCACTACATTTGACAGCCGCAGGCGTTTTCTGCGTACACTCCATGCACTGAGCACTCTAAGACAACTTATCACGCACTTAAGCACATAGGCGCCTCATTCATGCAAGAGACTTGTTAAGAAAACGTCACAGCTAAGTGTCACCATGGTTTTTATCCCAAACTCTGAAAGACATGATATCATCGATCAGAACGTAACAACAGAATGCCTAATCCCCAATATCATCATATCGGAGAAGAATAAAATCTTAATCCTCCAAGCTATTAGCTAGACAGATCGACTAAAATGATGGAGACAACAGCTATAGACATGTAGACACGCTGAAACAAGCTAGAGAATTTAAAGTTAAAACATAGTTTTGCCATTTTGGTGCCTTGGATAGTTAAATTACCCTATCTTTAATTTGGTCTCAAAGTTTTTAAAATTTCAGTTTGTCTTTAAGGTTAAAATATGTTCCTAATTTAAACATCTTTGAACAAAGTAATAGATAGGCCGACTAAGTATGAATAAGAAATATGAACAGGACCAGAAGTACCTGGTGTACACACAGTATGCACTAAGACAGGTCCAGCGTCATCTTGGCTACAAGGAATCAATACCTCAAGTAAGTTGGGTCACCAAGATATTCAGCAACCTGTTCTAAACGCACATTACATAATTCATGGCTATCAGCATCACGCACTACCCCTGTCTCTTTGTCAAGATCCCTCTCAACTAAACTCCCATAAACGCCCTTGTGCTTACCATACAGAACAAGAACGGGTCCCCCACGTCTGGGAAGTGCTGTCTCAAGAAGCTCTTGAGAGACCCCTTGAACAAGCTCTCTACTTTCATCAATGGATATATCACAAATGGTGGGTCCAACTACGTCAACTATCTCTCCTTTTTTTAGATAAAACTTTCCTCTCTTGAAATCTTTGCTGATGATCCTAACACGAATGTGACTGGTAAGCCAACACAATCTAGTCCTCTTCTCTTCGTCCCTCTGACCATTTTCACGCTTTTCCTCTACTCGTTCAACTTCTCTTCTCCGTCTCTAGCCTTTGATTTCGTCCTGAACTTTCACTTCCTCCAATTTCTTCAGGAACCTTTCCTCTTCTTTGGAACCCAATTCAGCAACATCAGTTGCATGTACTTTAACTTCGTCTCTGTTAGAAAGCTTAAGGACAAGCCATTTGAGATCCAATTTCTCTACAATTTTACCTTCCGAACCTGCATATCTTCCACCAACAATCCTAACAATGCTTCCCAATAGCCAATCCATTGCTTTCTCGATCTCTGTTTTCCTTAACTATACCGCCATGTCTGTTTTCCTCAACTCTAACTCCATCTCTGTTTCTCTCGCGCGCTCTCCCGTTATCTATCTTTCTCTTCCTCCTTGTTCGGAAGGCTAGCAGGCACGTCGCCGACAAATCCTAGCCCTTGATTGTCTGTTCTTCGGTTAAATTCCTTAACTTTAACATCCTCCCGGGCGTTTCTCCCAATTCCCCGACCCTTCTGCCAGCCATAGCTTTCCATCAAAGCGGAAGCAAAACTTTCCACAGGAACGTCCTCAAAATCCTCAAAGCCTCTATCCTCAGGCAGCCTCTTCAGGTCAGCTTTAAATTTCTCCAACATAATAACCTCCAAAGGAGCAGGCCGCGGCGGCTCCTCCGCAGATTTCGACTCATCGGCACTCTTCACATCGTCGACGGACTGCCTGACATTGAGACCTTACGACATCTTGGAATCATCGGGCGCATCTAATCCAGAGGCAGTCTCGAACTTGAGATCAGACTCTTCCGATTGACCAAGCGGAGATTCGAGATTCTTCATTCTCTTCAAAGGCCTCCATTCGTTCTCGATGGCGGGAATGACCACGTTTCTGGATTTACCCCTGGTTTCGGACAAGGATTTCGAAGCATCGAATTCATTAACATACTCTTTGGAATCCCCTAAACCCCCATGATCAAGGGTTTTATCATCGAACCCCTTTGAAGCTCTGACGATATTTGGCTTAGAAGAAGACTTGGAAGGAAGAGAGAATGATAACTTCATCGCTGAATCTCTCTACTGTTTCGAGTTCGAAATGGCCTAGATTTTGCAAATGCTTCAATCAAGTCACGGTTGTCTCGACTTGAACCTACAAAAAAAAACTGAAACGCCGGTTCGGAAATTCAAGTCCCCGGTTTATTTATCATGGAAATCTCGGCTAATCTGAAGTCAACTTAGAGAAGGACAAAAATCTAAAAATTATAAAAATCAGAAACTAAGCTTCTGGTTTGTTGATTCCCATGCCAAAGGCTACCTGAAATGTCAAGGCACTTCAAAGCTATTAGATCAGTTAACCACTGCAATGCCTTTCGTATCAAGATGCTAGAAAATGAAAAGCAGATGCCAAGATTGAGAATGTTCACTCTTTATAATGAATGATCTCAATGGGTTACCTAAACTGAGTTCCAGAATTTGCCTCTTCCCATGTCGTGCCCAGTGGCTGTTTCTTACATCTTCCCACATCGGGATATGGTTTGTTCTGCTTGTATATTGCTCTAAATCAGTCAGATTGAACTTGTTCTTGAACTATTTAAAGGTTACTATAATAGAAGTAATCCAGATATGGGAGAGACCAGAGAAAGTGTAGATACAAACCTGCTCATACTCTTTTGGGGAAAAGCAGTATATCATCCACGACTCATTGTTAGGATAAGATTCTGGAATAAACTCAGCTATTGATCAATCACCACCGGTGAGATTCCACGTCAGTTGGAGAGGGATTAAAACATTCCTTATAAGATCGTGGAAACCTCTCCAACTGCTGTGGGATCTCACAATGGTATCATAGCTAGACATCGGGCGATGTGTCAGCGGAGAGGCTGAGTCCCGAAGGGGGTGGACACGAGGCAGTGTGCCAGCAAGGACGTTAGGCCTCAAAGGGGTGGATTGGGGGTACCACATCGATTGGAGAGTGGAACAAAGTATCCCTTATAAGGGTGTGAAAACCTCTCCCAAACAGACGCATTCTGGAGGCTTACAGCGATCTGTTACATTATCATTAAGAACGTAATGCCACTCTGAGGCTTTCACTTCTCAAAACATATTAATGCACAGTATCAGCACATATTCCTTAGTAGGCTGCCTGCACCAACTGTGGAATAATTTGAGCATGTAAGCATTCTTTTCACCCCTAAAATGAGAGATGTATAAGACTCCTTCAGGTACTTTTTAAAGCATCCAAACCCATAGCCTGAAAAAAGGTGTTCTTGATCAAAAGATATGGTTTGGCTTATGAAATTATTACAAAACGTGAAAGAAGGATGTTCTTATTGAAACCAATAGATTTGAATATTAGAGAAAAAATCAAGCTCATTTGCAGACCAATCCAAATATATTGTCCTGAGCTCATTTACTGATAAACATTCATAGACTTGAATAATAGAGAAAAAATCAAGGCGTTCTTCAATATAAGAACAATCAAATACATAATGCAGACAGGTTCTAATTATTTGCAAAGTATAAAAATGAAATCAAGCTCACTCAAGCTCCTATAGGTGACTGAACTAACCAAGAAACTATACAGAAAATGCTCACCTCTAGTAGGATTGCACAATATGTCCAAGTTCCTGTGCCCTGGCTGATGAAATCTTCCGTCTCCTTGCAGCGTTCTAACAAAGACTGCAACTCGCAATTCAAACAATAGAAAATTTAGGCATACATTATAAATTTAGACATACGTTAAGAAGCTCCTATGATACCTCTTTCGTGTTCATCCTTAGATCACAAATTACAGACAAGCTTTTGAACAAAGGTAACCACAACAGAAACTCTATAACCGGAGCCATGTGAGGAGCTCCGAGAAGTGGAGAATGGAAGCAGATTACGGGAATGCAGCTCGAGACTACATCGACCATCGATTTCCAAAACACACCTGAAGATGAACTCACGTTTACCAAATTCGAAAGGTTCTGAGCTCAGGTCCGAGAAGAATTTGCAAAAGTTTCAGCCGATCGCCTTCGCCGGAATTTGGCAGCCCTACCGTCGTCGCTTTCGCCGCTCCTAATCGAGTGAGCTCGTTTCTTGGCGCGTGTGCCATTTCCCTCCTTTTTTTTTTTTATTTTCTTGGATAAAATATATTTGGGTCTAACTACAAATTTTCAATTTTATTTTTTATATTCTCAACAAAATTTAGATTTAGTTATGGTTATTTTCTGACGTAATTAATTTAATAATAATAATTTTTTATGCAATAAAAACTCAACTAAACACGTATTATTTTGTTATAATTTGATTATTGATGAGGTCATATTCTAAAAATAATTATAATAATTGACAAGAGTAATATTGATTTGTCATTTTAATAAATTAAATAAATATATAAATATCTATTTGTTCCATTATGACGCAATAATCTCCAACATTAAAAAAAACATAATGGAAATTAAATAAATAATAGCAAAATCATTGTTAATTACATATATTTATATTACATGTATATTTTGAGTAAAAAATAAAAGGGTAATATTGGAAACAAAATTATCCACTCATTTAAGGCAACATTTGGTACCTTACCGATTTGGCCACATTAAAAAATTGGGAAGAAGGCATGCGGAGCAACATAGCAATCGTGCGGTGGAAAGCGAAGGATGGAAGAATCTGCGCCGTTGGTCGGCAGCAGTCAAAAAACAGCCTCTAATTCTTATAATTAAATACTCCGTTTAATATTTTTTAATTTATCCAGCCAATGAAATGCTCAGCACGTGCGCGGAGCGCGTGGGGTTGGATTTTTTTAATTATTATTATTTATTTCGTGTCGACTTATTTTTCCTTTCCACTGTGAGTTTATTAAATTTAAAATTCACCCACTGGTCAAGATTTGGCACTTCAAAATATGCTCGTTTATTATTATTATATATACATAAAAAACTATATGTATCATATTAAAAAGCAATAATTAAAATTAAAAAAAAAACCCAAAATACCTCTTTAAATTTTAATTAATTGTAAAAAAGGATAATCTTATTCAATTAAAAATGTTGATTTGATAAGAAATTTGCTTCAAAATAAAATCTAATTATAATTTCAATTTAAATTATCTCAATAAATGCCATTTTCCTTCAAATAATAATAATAATAAATCTAAAAATATCGTCTCCTCGAGCTATGTTTATTTGTATAACTAAATGGTGAGTTGATTAATTATAATTTCAATTTAAATTATCTCAATAAATGCCATTTTCCTTCAAATAATAATAATAATAAATCTAAAAATATCGTCTCCTCGTTAGTAGCTATGTTTATTTGTATAACTAAATGGTGAGTTGATTCGGTACCAATATAATTATTTTTTTAGTAATTTAATTATCATTTTTATCTACATTTTTATTGAAAATAATATATAATTATCAAACATATATTATTTTTTATTTTTTAAAGACTAAAATAATAAATAATTATGTAGCAATACCTTAAAGTGTTTGACTCTTGATTATGAATGATATTAATAATTATTAAAAAATATTAATTTTTTATTTATTTATGAAAATTGCTTAAATTTTCAACTTTAATTATACAAAATTAACATAGAAGTCAAATGTTTCAACAAATTTTCAATAAAGGGAATAGCTAAAAGTACCATTTTACCCTTCAATAAATTAAAAATATATATTAATAATAAATTGGGCATATGTTTCTTGTGTAGTTTATTCCATCTCTTTCCAAAAAGAGAAAAAAATAAAATAATTATATATATTATTTTGCAATGCGAAAAGATGGAAAGGAATGTGTACGAAATTTGTGCCTCGTTTCCAAATGTCACCACGTGTTAATGTTGGATGCCAATAATTATCTCAAAATATATATACTCAAAATGGACTTTTACGTAAATTCCTTCAAATATATTAAATATTTTTAATTTCAAAATTTTGCTTACAAATTATAAATGAAATTAAAAATAAAAAATTATAATCTTGGAAAATAATTAAATTCATGGGTAACTTAATTTTTGTAATATACTATAAGTTAAAAGAAATTATTATTGAGCTAGACGTTGATATTGACTCAAAAAATAATTGAAAAGAAGAAAAAAATAATGGAATATGTAACAATTTTATTTTTAAATAATTTAATAAATTTAAGAAATTATTTATTATATATTAAAATTTTGTAAGGTTTGGACTTCCTTCCATACAGTAAATGAGAAATTAATTAAAAACGTTAAAATTTGTTAAGCAGACCATAATTGGTTGTATCGTCCAATTGGCCATTTCAGATTCCTATAAACCCAAGCAAACTAATTGCCATACCTCTACAAGCTTTTAAATCCACGTTCTTCTTGCTTCTTCATTTCAATCTCTCTCTCTCTCTCTCTACTTCTCAATTTCTCTCTCCTCTGTATTTTTGTGTGAATGATTTGTGTTCAAACCGCGAGGTCAAGTGGATCGAGTGACGAAATATCTAAACCCTAACTATCTCTGTACTGGAAGTTGAATGAGGAATTGAAGATTCAACAACTCCTCTGATTATATATTTGAAATAGTTTTACCGAATTTGATGAAGAGAGACGGAGTGGAAAAGGAAGCGGCGGTTTCGGCTTTGCCAGTGGATCCGAAACCTGAGCAGGCTGCAACCGCCGCACCGCCAGCGACGGAACTCGGCGAGAAGGAAGTTCAAGCTCAGTCGGCCGCTGCCGCTGCTGCTCCGTCTCACTCCGACGGCGCCACGGAGGAACTCAGCAGTGCAGAGACTGAACCGCCAATCGTCGGCGATTCCGACCGCCAGGTAACAATCGCTACTGAAATCTTGATTTAGAAGTGAAAGAAAAGGAAACTTGCGATTTCTTGTTTTCGTTGCTTCGATTTTGTTTCTGTTCTGTGTTTTTTTTGTGATTTTGCTTCTTCTTCGCCTTCTTTTAGTTCAACACCACCGCTAGAGAGAGAAAAAGAGAGAGAGAGAGAGAGAGAGAACCTCTTGGCAGTTAGAATTGAGATTCGGAAACGATTCTCTTTCAGCGCAATAGTTATCGTTTAGGCATAGAAAATTGATACCCCTAACTTACGCCCTTCGATTTTGCTACGATTGAAGTAGCTCATGCTTTTGAAGCCTCCCATCTGTTTCAGCCTTTCAAATAATAATAATAATAATACTAAATATCTTATCTTATCTTTTTAAAATAACAACATTATTATTTAGCAACTATAACGTAGAAAATTATTTTATGAACCTGAACTATATTCAAATTGATGAAGAAAAACAAAATAGTTTTGCAAAATAAATTTTAATTTAACCTTCCAATTTCAAACCTNAAAAAAAAAAAAAAAAAAAAAAAAAAAAAAAAAAAAAAAAAAAAAAAAAAAAAAAATTATTGAAATTAAATTAATTATAATAATGTAGCTCTTAAAAGTAAATATTGAATCATTTATTTCAAATTATAGAGAAATATTCAAACATTTTAGGAAATAAGAAATCAAGAATTTTCATTTTGTTCACTTAGATAATTGAAAGGTGACTTTGAAAATGATATCCAAACTTAGGAATCGACAAAAATCAGTGGATAGAACTTAGCACTATGGTCTGAAAAGTAAAAAAGATACCGATCGTTTCTAATTTCCGTTTTTTTTTATACTAAAATGACTGATAGAGAAATTTAGAATATTTCCTTCCATTTACATCCACAAGTGAACTATTTTAATTTTAGAATATTAAAGCCTTTTATTTTACTACTGCAAGTACGGCACAAGCACCTTAACATCTAGAATATTATATGTGATTTAATAATTATATTTATAAAAATATAGTAGCTAAATAAATTTGGAATTAACTAAGTTAATTAGTAGTGAGAATATTCCATAATATATATAATGTTTAATTAATATAGATGTGACATTAAGGGTCTCAAATCTAACACTAAAGTTTAAGAAGTCCTAAAGAGGAGACCAAATAAAATGATAAAGTTATAAAGTTTATTTTGGATAGGCATTTCATAGTTGTCTTTTTAATATTTCATTTTAATATTTTTTTTATATTATTATTATTATGACCTAACAACTTATTACGTGGTAAGATAATAAAATTTAAAAATTCAAAGTTACGGTTTGATATGCGATAAATATTTTATAAGGTTCACAAACTTATATAAATAATTTTTTTTTTTTAAATTTATAAATCAAAATAAAGCCTTATATTTCCAATAAACTAATAAGTTAAATACAGGTATATGTAATAGTAAGATTATTTTTCTATCTTATTTAAATTCACTATTTGTAAAGGGAAAGAAAAATCTTCGTAGAAGAAGAAAGAAGCGATGGGCCCATTCTTCCTAAAATTAAAATGGGCCCGTTTTCTGACCCCGACTAAGGGGTTTATAATTCCAGTCTGACGTCTACGTGGGCACTGGGGCCCACAATTTTGTCAAAAGTGGAACACCTTGCCAATGCAAACCCACGAATCAAATATTCGTCGTTTCAAAATTGGCACACACGACTTTTATTTATTTATTTATTTTATTTTATTTTAATTTTTTAACAAAAATGAATAAAATATGTACTAACTTTTTAGAAAAATATTAAATGGTAGAATTTCCTTCTTCTTCTTCTTCTTCTTCTGTATGTTAATGTTAGATTCTGAAACACCATACTGATTTGAGGGCTTTTCGGCGGTAGTTTTCTCCGTTTGTTTGACGGCGGAGGTGCTATTGCAGTAATGCATCCTTCAACGCTGGCGATTGATTTTCCTTGATGGTTTGTTCTTTCTTCCACTTGATTTTGATTCTCCTTTTGTTCGTTTGTTCTTGCATATTTCAGTTTTACGACCCTGAAGATTTTTCTCCAAGATTACGTTTATTTTTATTTTAATATCTCGATTTTTGGTTCTCTGAATTGTTTGTTCTTCTTTCTTTTTCTTTCAGCTTAATATTTAATTTCGAATCTTATTTTGTGTTTTGTTCGTCTTTTTTGGGACTCGAGTTTCGTTTGTAATGTGGAAACGGTGTCTAGGTGTAGTTCTGTCATATTTGATTAATACGAATCATGAGTTTGATGCGTATTTGGAGACGTTAATCAAGGAATTACTTGCTATGGCAAGATGTAAGATGTCGATTGGTACTTTCTAGATTTACGAAATTGAAAGTGTTTATGAACTGATAGGAATTAAGTGACTGAGAGTAGTGTGTTCTTTGTTTCTGCGGTCGAATTGTAACGTGAGAGATGAATTCGAACCTTCTTAGTCATAATGTTACTTCGTGACTTGTGTGCAGAAATTTGGTACTTCGCCAGCCAGACAAGTTTCTGTTGCAATGGGAGAGTTAAATCGTGCAGAGTATGTGTCGGTTGGCGAATCGCCTTCTTCTCCGGTCAATAATGCAAAGAAAGTTTCAGTGTTACCACTTGTGTTTCTCATCTTCTATGAGGTCTCAGGGGGTCCGTTTGGAGTTGAGGACAGTGTTGGGGCAGCTGGCCCTCTGTTGGCTCTTCTTGGGTTCTTGGTGTTTCCACTAATATGGAGTATTCCTGAAGCATTGATTACTGCTGAGATGGGGACTATGTTCCCTGAAAATGGTGGTTATGTTGTTTGGGTTACTTCTGCATTGGGTCCGTTTTGGGGATTCCAGCAGGGTTGGATGAAATGGCTTAGTGGAGTTATTGATAATGCTCTATATCCTGTTTTGTTTCTCGATTACTTGAAGTCAGAGATCCCAGCTCTTGGTGGTGGTCTTCCAAGAGTCGCTGCGGTTTTGGCTTTGACAGTGGTCCTCACTTACATGAACTATAGAGGATTGACGATTGTTGGTTGGGTTGCTGTAATCCTTGGAGTTTTTTCAATCCTTCCTTTTGCAGTTATGGGACTTGTATCTATTCCCAAGCTAAGACCAAGTAGATGGCTTGTGGTGAACCTAAAGGATGTTGACTGGAATCTGTGCTTGAACACTCTTTTCTGGAATTTGAATTATTGGGATTCTATTAGCACATTGGCTGGAGAAGTGGAAAACCCAAACAAAACACTCCCCAAAGCACTGTTTTATGCTTTGATTTTGGTTGTTCTCGGGTACTTTTTTCCTCTTTTAAGTGGGACCGGAGCCATTCCGCTTAATCGTGACTTGTGGACAGATGGCTACTTCTCTGATGTTGCTAAAATTATTGGTGGGGCTTGGTTGAGTTGGTGGATCACAGGTGCTGCTGCCATGTCGAATATGGGAATGTTCGTGGCTGAGATGAGCAGTGATTCTTTTCAACTTCTTGGTATGGCAGAACGCGGTATGCTGCCAGAGTTCTTTGGGAAACGGTCTCGTCATGGGACACCATTGATTGGGATACTATTCTCAGCCTCAGGTGTTGTTTTGCTTTCATGGTTGAGCTTCCAAGAAATCATAGCAGCAGAGAACTTCTTGTACTGCTTTGGAATGATTCTGGAATTCTTAGCCTTTATCAAGCTAAGGATTAAACATCCAGCTGCATCTCGGCCTTACAAGATTCCTGTGGGAACCATTGGATCAATCCTGATGTGTATCCCTCCTACAATATTAATATGCGTAGTGTTGGCCTTTTCTACTGTAAAAGTGATGATTGTGAGTCTAGCTGCTGTGGCAGTTGGCTTGTTGTTGCACCCCGGTCTCGGGTATGTTGAAAAGAAGAGATGGCTCAAATTCTCTGTGAGCGCTGACCTCCCTGATCTCCATTTTGCCAACCGAGACCGCCCCGACACCTTGGTATATTAACAGGAATTCACTTATCACTCAGTTTCAAAGACAGGAAGACTCGTTCTGAGATGATTGTAATGTATTGGAGTTCTATATCTATACCAATTGATGCAATGGCAGGCCAAAAATCTTGTAAGTTCATTCTGTTTTGATCTGTGCTCAAGTTGTAGACTAATCATAGTTATCACCCTAGTTTTAGAATGGCGACGAATAGGAAAACAAAAAAGAAGCAAAATCTTAGTTGTTTAAGTAAGCGTCAATAGTAGCACTGCTTGTTCATGTTTTAATCCCACGATTCCACTGTCCTCAAAATATTCAATTAAGATGCCTTCAGCTCACACATCTCTTCCTCTCACGAGAAGAGTAGGACAGTGCTATCTGTTTGAAATAAATTAGCAGAAGATTGAATATATTCATTCTTAAAACATTGCGATACGAATTCTCCTTTCTGACTGTCCTGTAAGTTCATTTGAAGAACAGTATTGAACTTTGAAATGGTACAGCCGGGTGTAAAACGAAAGGTGGTTGAAATGTGAAAAGAAATTGGTGAATTTGGGAGAAGGTTGGCCCTGTGTGTCGCGATTCTTATGTAATAGTTAAGTCCACCGCTAGTAGACATTGTCTTTTTTGGACTTTTCCTCAAGGTTTTAAAACGCGTTTGTTAAGGAGAGATTTCCACAAACGAATGCTTGGTTCTCCTCTCCGACTAAGGTGGGATCTCACAACTCCGGACTAAAATTTTGATTTGTCTTCAAATATTTCAAGCACTAACACCTTGGTCACTTCGGCAAATAATTTGCAATAATTGTTGGGGCATCATTTTTGTATTTCGTATGGTTACATTGCATTTAACGTAGTGTTTTCTCATCTTTCTGATATATATGCTTACACGAAGTATATTAATTCTGTGGAGGAATTAATATACTACTATAAATAGTTAGATTCAAAAGCTGTTTTAACAGGCGGCATTGGCTTGAAAATGCATATTTGTTCATTTTACCAACATTTTAAGATTATCTCAAGGGAGAAGAAAAAAACATGAAATCTATTACATATTTGAATTTGAAAGACAGCCAGACAAAGCCTTGAATGAGACTATCTAATAAATTCAAGTTGACAAAAGGGAGTTTATTTATTTATGTTTATCATATTATTATTTTCTCTCTCTCAAGGTCACAATGGTTGCTTTTTTTTCTAAAGGTAAAAAAGGTTGTTTTTCTCTCTTTCTGTTACCTTGAGGGGAGTCATTGACACGCACTTCTGTGGAATATTGTGTCTTCATACTGAATTGTTGATGTTTAAGATGGAAGTGTTGTCCTTGACAAGAAAACTTTGCACCAATTTCTTTACAATGAATGTGCAGCAAAACGCACCATGGGTCAAACTGAACTACCAACCTGTAATCCAATAATATCGAAAGCGAGAGGAATTTATCCATGATATTTACCTGTACAAAGATCTACATGTTTTTCTTTGAGGAGTTCTGTTACCGTAATGACAGTGTCGAGTTCGGATTGGCAAACTGCAACCACTCCCCGAGTTCGGATTGGCAAACTGCAACCACTCCCCAAGTCGGATCACGCTATATTTACAAAACAATATCAATGAAAGAAATGGTAATGCAGGAAGGCGAAGAGCCAACCTGGAAACAAACAAAATCGTCATATGTTCAGCTGTAAAGATCATAAAACAGATAGAATCTAAGTTCGCGTCGTGCCATTTTTTTCGGGACATTAAGCTTACCTTCGATGGAAGTCAGAGATTCACACATCTGATATTTACATTTGCACATCGTCAGGCGTTCGACTTAATTAACCAATGAGGCTGATCTGGCACTACCTTCTACCAAAAACATAGGATGGTCTCACTTTGCTTTTACAAAACTTCTTTCTTTCATGGCTTCCTTCTCTATTTTTTTCTTTTCAGCATCAGCCTGCCTTACATTTTCTTCGCGCGACTTCTTGAACATCTTAACAAAAACTATCAAAATTTGAGTCACTGCAAAGAAAAGACCAACAAATTCATTAGCATATGTTCAACACAAATTTTCCAAAATGTAGGAAACATTAAGACAATCTTAATCCAGGAACTATTAAGGGAGCTGCTTTCCCACGTTCAAAAGGCCACAATTCAAGTCGCCAATAATAATTATTGAGAACAGGAACTTATTGTCCATCCATCTCAATATCCTCCTCCTCTTACCTTGGACTGATTTTGCACATAAGAAAGGCAATTGGCAACTTAAATTCACTGTCGTCCTCACGTCAAACATTTTTACGACTATTTTTCGCTTGTGACCAATACATGTTCAAACATACCACGTTGATTACTAATAGTTGGCAGGCCACTCCAGGATGGCCATTTGGGCACCTATGTAACTACTTTAACAGGAATCAAGATAACAGTCTGATTGAACACTCATCTTTCAATCCAGTAGAGACGTTCTATTTTCAAATAGTAGGCAATTTTCAAGGACATTAAAGAAAAGTTTAAGAACTCATTAACTACTATTACAACTTTTACTGTTAGGCCATTCCCCCCACCATTAATTATATTTTATTATCACGCACATGTATGTAGGCCTTGTAGTTAATGACCTGCCCCACCACTTACGAGGCTTGTTTTGGTTGGATACTGTGAATCTTGGTCGAGTGGTGTAATTGATGATTTTAAGTCACAATTACTTTTGGCTAGTTTGCACTTCTATTCCAATTGATATAGTAGAATAGGAGATGATTTGCCTCAAATCAAGATGAATTGAACCGATTTTACCCCTACCAGGCTAGGTTTCTAGTATGAATCTCTTGAATTTCCACGTGAAGTTCATTTTTATCTCACACATCAACTTGGAATTTCCATGTGAAATCTTTTTCTCATTTTACCCCTTGCTTAAAGATTGTGCATCTGAAATATAAAATTCACAAGACCTTGCTCAAAGGGGCACCGAGCTGGATCCTCGCCAAAGTACTGGGATAATGAATCAGCGTTTCTCCCCTGCATAACAAAAGATAGCCTTTAGAGGAGGGAGCAGAACACTTTCTGGAGTGAAAATTTTATTGAAAATGGCTCACCACTACAGAATATAAGGAGATGAGTGTCCTTACTTCAGCTTCAGCAGTATCAAGAAAATTCTTCAGAACCTGAAAGGGGTAACTTGTCAAAAACACAAGCTATTTATAACAAAAGAAAGATCATTAAACTAATATGAAAAGAATGTTAAATTGAGGAAAATACCTAGCAGTCCCTAATTCCTACAACCACCACTAAGTTCAGGATAAAAAGATATACACGCTGATACAGAAGAAATTATAATTTATGTCAATGTTCAGGATCTAAAGCAGATTTAACTACTGTCTAATGAGAAGATAGGTGTTGATGGAAAAATAGTTGGAGGACAAGGTTCTTAAAGGGCTAACGATTTCAAGATCGATATAAACGTCTGCAGATGAATGATTTCAAGTTTATTAGACTCATGAAGATATGTGTTGACAGAAAGTAACCAGATTCCTAGCAGGAACCAGATGAATGTTAAATTTCACACACCTTCTGGAAACCAATAGAGATAGCACCGTCATTTTCAGAAGCAGTTAGCTCTTGCTCCACCTTTTCAAGACCTTTACTCACAGCTTGCATTTCTTCAGCCAATGCTTTCAATTGAATCTAGTTTTACAAAATTCAATTACATTTGATAAGAGGAGCAACCGAATGGAAATCTTATCCATAGATTCTTCATATTTCCAGGGCTAGAAAATTACAGCACAATAACATACCTTAGAGGCAGCTTCTAAATGAACAAGGTTCTTGTCAAAATCAAGTAACTCTGGCATTTTCTCTGCAAGGAGCTTTTTTTTTTGGGGGGGGTGGGGGGTGGTAAGCAAACTGATCCAAATACAAACAGGGGAATTGAAAAACACCAAAAATGCATTAAGAGGTTGAACTTGAACAAAGAATTGGAAGGGGTCAAAGCCGATCCTAACATATCTCAGAGGTACTAAAAGCATCACATCATATATCCATGTGGTGGAAAAATAATACTTGTAGCACAAATGAGGTTGATGTAATTGAAGAAATAAATAGAGTTATATGGGTAAATTATGTTATCACACGATTCGTTGCTGCAAATCTCAGAGGAATGAACTATTTGCCAGATGTGCAAAGTTCTTAACCTTCAAATTTTAATATTGACTTCAAAACTAAAATACCCCAAAAGAAGGAAAGAAATTTGAAGAGTTCCCCTCCCAACAAATAGAAGACCTGTAACAACGATTTTTTAGAGATGTGGACACGCTATATACAATTGCAAACATGACCCTGTTATCTACCAAATAAGTAAAAAGATACTCATCTGAAATCATTTGTTATAGATTAGAATTTTGGTAAAATAAATAAAGATTATCATTATATCATAGTGGAAGCACAGACAAAATCTATCTAGATTCATACCTTACATAAATAATGCATCAAAGTCATTTTGTTGTTTCTTGCCCGAGTGTCAGACAATTTAAGAAGGCTGTCCAACTTAAAACCTATAGCAGAGCCTGCAAAGTAAACACAAAGATAATTTCTTAAAAGCAAATGCATTAGACCAGCAAGCAAAGCCCTAAAGCCTGATTCCTCTTCACTTCGCAAATTGGATACACGCTGTAAAGCTTGGACTAAACAGATCAATATATATGATGACCAGTTGAAAAGAAATAAAAGAATAAAGAATCTTTAAAGGCAGATAAATCTTGTGTTAGTCCTTCAAGCTCGTCTATTACATCTTCAATCATTTTAACAAAACTATATAGACTAAAATGGCAACGGATGAGATGTCTACCTCGAGCAGTACCCTGGTTTAACGCATTGCCCAATGTAAGAATTGTTTGCATTACTTGACGCAATTTTTCAGATCCTTTGACCTGTTGTCTTAAATTGCAAAATTAATATGGACTCGGATATAATTAATACGATTGCTTAGAAACCATCAATAAGTAAAAGGGTACCTCTCTTGTAGCATCATTTATTGTATTCAAATTATATCTCAAATCCTTCACCTGACCAAAATAAGAGCTAAAACTGTTTACTACAGGCAAATAGCATACAAGCTTGTGTGAAACAATTTGATAATCATACCTGGCTTGAAAAGGTAATTTTGAAAGCAAATACTCGTAACTTGGGCTCTATTCGTGGGACCTTCATTAACTCAAGAAAAAACTGAAAAGAATGAAATAGCATGTGTTTCAGAAATTTCATTGGGCCTCATGCATGCTAAGGAGATAGAAGCAATTAAAGTACCTGCTCACACTTTCCAAGCATTGCTTTCTCACCTGTATAATTCTGTAATATGCCCATGTTTGGCAGGAAAAATGAAACAAATTAAAAGTGCACATGGCTTTTAATATCTATTAGACCAAACTGGAACTCAGCATACTACGACATATTTACTTAATATAGATCAGAAACCACAATACCAAAACTGACTTTACCACACCTCTTTACTTGCAACCAATATTGTCCATCAGACATGACGCAAGAATTTTATTTATTTATTTTGCATAATGATCAAATTAACAGTTGGTAAACCCAAATGCTTTGATCTTGTGAATTTAAGTTACGGTGGCTATCTACATTCTACTTAAAGATGTAAAAAATCCAACGAGCTTTTGGACACCAAATGTTGTAAAATCAAACAGTTCTCTTGAAAGACAAGCAGAATTGCATGTAAGCTATCTAGATACCTAAGACAACGACAAAATGATTCTAACCCCTACTATTAGTACATGATGAAAATATGGAAAGAAAATCATGCTCTTTGAAAAATAAAAATCATAGATACACTGCTTCATATATGCAATACATTACTTGCATTAAATAAGAAAAGCATTTCCTAAACATATACCAGGCAAAACCTTCCTAATAATAGGCCTAAGGTTCCCGGGAAATAAAAGATAAAAACAAAATAGTTGCTCCTTTGCCCTAACAGCTAAATGAAAAGCTCTTCTTAATTAAAATTATAAACCATATCCCACTATTGACCAGTAAGCCATTTTAATTGATATTGCAAATCCTATCCGAAACTTCACATATATGAATAAACTCGTAACTAGTTGTAACTGCAAGACCTAACAGGGGAAAGGAAACTTCTTTGAAAGAAGTAACCTTCACACATTTGATGGATTGTTCTTAGAATAACTCATCAAAAAAGCTTGTTACGTACAAATATCAAAACAGCTAAGGTTCACTAAATTCAACATTGAACTTCAACCCCGCTGTACAATATGTGATAGAGTACCCAAAGTTCTGAAATGAAAAAATGTACCAATATGTACAATGAAAGAGGATGCCAGGACGTCGTACCTTCAACGTTTCCATTTCTTCCCTCGTAGGACAGAACTTGATGAGATTCTCAACCTGGTCAATATCAAGAGCAGAAGAATCTAATGCAAGAACTGAATTCTGCAAAAAGAAAACTAGATGAGGCATATAAATCACAGCCTTAGAGCGGAGACCATCATTCTAACCAAAAAAAAAACAAAAAACAAAAAAGGAGAAAAAAACAAACAAGATAGGTATTTCGATCAACCCTACAGATTAAACCTGGGGGCCGATTTATGTATTATGAAAAAGGTGGCATTTTTCATTGATAAGATAAAAGAATACCCCCAAAATCTGTTTCTCCCTACAGNNCCCCCCCCCCCCCTCTCTCTCTCTCTCTCTCTCAATAGAAGAGGCAAAACCCAAGAAGCTAATTTATGTTCAACCCATCAATTGAAATAGCAAATGAAACATAATGTTAAGAATATTCACTTACTATCATATCCGGTAAGGGAATCTTTATTTTTGAGAGCATGATTTCACAGTTATATGCTCTCCGCAAGTCAATCTGACAAAATGAAACAGAACCACATCACAAATTTGACCCAAAAAAAAAGCCAAATATAAACAAGAAAATGACCAAATGCTCCTTGCAAACCACCTCCCTTCCTTGAACTCCATCAACCAAAATCATGAGAAGGAAATATGAAACATAAAAGAATGACGCTAAGGATGAATAAGAACGAATGAAAAATGACTAACCAGTTGCACTTTTTCAGGTTTGTTGATGTTGGAAGCACGTCGTCCTCCACTTTTGCTGCCACTTCCATCAGATGCAGAGGCTGCTGAGAATAGACTTTCAAGTTCAGAGATGTCTATTTCTGGGGACCTGTAAGACCATCACTTGGAATGAGAATAATAGGAAAACCCTTGCAACTCAACAATAGTAGGACAGCCAAGATGATATGAGTAAAAATAGAAAATAAGGGACAAATACACAATAGAGAACCTCAAATAAGTTCAAAATAGAAGTCCACAACAAAGCTTTTTTTTTTCTTTTAGTAAATTAATGGATCAAAGCATAAAAACAAACCTTTATTTATTAATTAATTAATAATAATAATTATTATTATTATTATTTGCAGGGATCAAATTAAGAAAACTTTGGATATTGAATAAAGTACATGCTCTACAATCTAAAATACCAATGTGGAACATCCAATCGGTAGCAAACTCAAAAAGTTCATGCTTGGTGTGTACCTTGATTGATTCTCCTGCTTTTGTGAGTCAGCCCATAAACTCCCTTGCATTGCTCGAGTAACTTTTACCCAGTGCAATGGTTTCAAAGTGGTTTTCTTTGGAGCATTTACAACTCCTGTAGCAACTCGACCACTTCCTTGAGTTGTTGATCCTGGAGAAGATTTCCCCCTTCCATCAGGAGGGGGTGGTACATTTGACCGTGTTGATCCGGGCAGAGGGGGTGGCATTGGTGTAGCACCACGACTTGTCGGAGGATTAGAACTAAACGCCTTTGTTGGTGGAGGAGGCGGAGGAGGCCTAGTTGGTTTAGTACCCTGACTTGGTAGCTCCACACCAGGAGGTTTTGGTGGTGGAGGAGGTGGAACTGGTGTCATGCCACGATTTGATTGTGGAAGAGGAGGTGGGGGTGGAGGAGCACTAGAAGACTTTGGAATAGGTGGTGGAGGTGGAGGTGGAGGAGCACTAGAACATTTCAAAATTGGAGGCGGAGGAGGAGGTGGAGGAGCACTAGAACATTTTGGAATTAGAGGTGGATGTGGAGGTGGAGGTGGAGGCGGGGGAGCACCAAAAGAATTCGGAACTGGAGGTGGGGGGGGAGGTGGAGGAGCACTAGAAGATTTTTCAACAAAAGAAGGAGGTGGCAGTGGAACACCAGTTGTTTTTGGGAGGGGAGGTGGAGGTGGAGGTGGGGGTGGAGGAGCACTAGAGGATTTATGAACAAGTGAAAGCGAAGGAGAGGGTATCCCATGCACTGTTATGGACGTTGAGTCAGAACTCATGGAAGTTTCTACATGAGGTTTATCATGAGATGAAGAAAAAGGTTGTGGTGGGGGTGGCGGTGGCGGAGGAGGAATCACTTTAACAGTGGGTGTCATCTTGTTCGAGACAAGTTCCCCACTAACATCGGTAGATGGTACATTAGGAGGCAACAGTTGTGCTGGCATTAAAGAACTTATAGGAGGGGGTGAGGAGCTATGAGAAGATAATGGAGGTGATGAAGACGGTAGAGATTCTTTATTTAAAAAGACTTCATCCTGACATTCATCAAAAGTTTGAGGAGATTCTGGTGAAACATTCACTTCAGTAGCACCGATCTTGCCAGACAATAATTCAGAAGAACGTACCACAGCTGGAATTGTAAAATTGGTAGAAGCTAAATCAACTAAGGACTTTGTCATACTATCGAATACTTCATCTGAACTGTCAGCAGTGCTAGACGTATTATTTTCCTCTTCAGAATCCACGGGTGAGGAATATGAACTTGCTTTAGTTTGCCATCCTGACAATTCTTTCACGTCACTCAAGGCAGAAAGATTTTTCAGTAGCCACAAGGCAACATCATCATTGGTATCCATCCAATCCACACCACTAAAAAGTTCTTGAACCCTGGAAAAAGCTTCAATTGGTAATCCACCTTTCTCTTCGCCATTCAAAATTGTGGTTGGAGCCCTTGGAGGGGAGATGCATTCTATCTCCCCAAACAAAATCTAATTTAAAAAGTAACTAATTAGATGGACAGCTACAGATAAAAAAAAGACATCTTTAAATCAGAGTTATTAAGATGTTTATCTCTTATGGTAATAAATAGTAAAAAGCAAGAAATCGATTAATGAGATTCTCCAAATGACTTAAAATACAACCTCAGCTCGAAAGCCTTTTGGATAGCGTTCCTTTGAATCCCAAAGAATGTCCAGATTTTCAGAAGTTAGTATCAGTATGTTTGATCGAATAAATGCTGTGTTGAACATTATACGAAACATCATAACTTCCCTTTCTGGTTCTGATTCCAAATGTGAACACTCCAACACTACATCTCCTTGAACCAAACACTGCACATCTATTTTAATCACATCAGAGTCTACCTGCAATCAAAACTTCCATCTAAGCATAGTTAACACATCTAAAAATATGAAGTCGTGGTCTACAAAATAAATGTAGAAGTTCAGTCTATCAAGCTTTAACCTGGCGGTAGTGACGGAGGACCCTATTTTTCTTGGGCATGGAAAAAATCATTTGGGTGGAAAGCCCACCCTTACTGAAAAGATTTCTCCCAAAGATACGAATAACTGGTCTGCAGCCATTCTGAGAATCAAAACCCGGAACACCATGAAGAATTACACAATCTAAAGAGAGTGCTCGCTCAGGTGGTGGCCACTCAGAGACTATATTTCTCCTTGCAACATATTGCAAGTAGCGGAGCTGAGATGGAAATGGATTTAATGGTGACAAGAGCTGCAAAAACCCCTTGGGAGCTTCTCGATGTACAATTTCAAGAGTTTTCCTCTCACCACTGTGCAATTTTCTATAAATCAAAAAGCTAGCTAAAAGGTATGCTAAGAGTGGCCAACCTCCCCTCTCACAGTGGAGAAGAATGATATTTTGTTGATTACCAAGCAGAAGCCAACTTTCACAAACACGTAGGAAGTGCTGTATTAAAGACAATGGAAGAAGAGGGCACCCTTCATATTGTCGAGGATAATCCATCACAGTGACATCATATTCGCACAACATTTCTGCAAATTGGCTCATTTTCTCTCCTTCACGAAAATTAAATGCAAGGAAGGAGGAGTCTGGGAATTCTTCATGTAATTCGTTTATGATTTCATGCAGATATATTTGATACATACCATCGGGCAATACATCAGTGGAAAAGCACGAATCGAAAACTGCACGGATTCATGGAATTGACAACCGAACGAGAACATATTAAGCCAATTTCGTAATGAGAAATATCCCACAGAAAAAGAAAATGAAATGAAGTCACAAATTGAGAATTGCAATAAAGGTTTCACTTACTATATACTCGCTCAACAAATTCGAGCAACCCATCTGGGGGTCTTCTGTAAAAGAATCTACTGAGGAGGGACATTTTGGTTTAATATAATTTACCCGCGAGCATACGCCACAGAGCTAAAGGCTGCGAAAGGAGTAACTGAAATCATCAATCGTTAGACAACTTTCTTTAAATGCATCCATATAAGCAAGTTAAAGGCAAACATTCCCTAGTACAATTCTCCATCATCTTTCATTTATCTTCGATACTTCTCAACAAATTTACCACTGAGAGACGAGAAATGTACGAATCTAAGCCTACATACAAACTACGCACTCAATGGAGGTAGAGAACATATTCTTAATTTCTCAATTCCGAAACAAGAAAGAGATCACACATCGTTACAATGAGAACGAACTATCACTCCATTTCAGTTCCAGAAAAGACATACCTGTCAATGGGAAGGAGAAATAGGAAGAAAGGCAGCATAGAATGTTCCTATATCGAACGAAACGCAGAAAATGAAACCAAAATCAAAGAACAGGAACAAAAAATTGAGGAAATTAGAGACGTGAAGAACGAAACCTGGAGCGAGCGGTGGAACACGGAGGAAATTGGAGAGGGAGAATTGGGAATTTTGGAGAATTTGAAAGTAGAGAGGACCCCACGCCGCCACAGCGAAACTCCAGCTTTGTAGTCGACTCCAATTTATAGTTCCCTCTTCCCTCTTCCCTCTTCCTCTTCCTTCGATTTCTCTCTCTTGTTGCTAACTTTCTCAATTATAGAAACTATTCGCGCGTTTTGTTTTAATACTATTTATCCATTTTTTTAACTTCAAAAATTGTTAATTTTTGGATTAAAAATCTTTAATTTTTCTTTAAATAATATATCAATTTTAAAAAGTTTTATAAATATTTTTTACCTTAGAAAATTTGATAAATAATTTTTAAATTTTTTTTGGATTGATGCATTTTAATGAATTTTGTAATATTAAATTAAAATTTTAATTATCTTAAAACCGTGCTATGGTAAGACATCATTTAATGAATTTTATAATATTAAATTAAATTAAGATCATTTCATTACCTTAAAATCGTGCTATGGTAAAATATCATTTAACGAATTTT
Source organism: Cucurbita pepo subsp. pepo (assembly GCF_002806865.2). Taxonomy (NCBI): domain Eukaryota; kingdom Viridiplantae; phylum Streptophyta; class Magnoliopsida; order Cucurbitales; family Cucurbitaceae; genus Cucurbita; species Cucurbita pepo. Next base: position 737,873 of record NC_036642.1, read on the forward strand.
GTTATATTAAATTAAATTTTAATGAATTTTGTTATATTAAATTAAATTAAGATCACTTTATTATCTTAAAACCATGTAAAACATCATTTAATGAATTTTGTAATATTAAATTAAAAATTTTAGTTCCATTAAAAAATTCTAAAGTATTTTTTTAAATTAAAATCCAAATCCTAATACACATAATAACCAAATTAGAATATAAAAATTAATTACCAAGTAAATAGAAAACATTTAAACGGATTTATTTTTTATTATTATATAAATAATATATATATACACGTGTAGGTATTTTTTGAAACATGCTTCGAGGCGGTACGACGTCGTTTCATGGGTATGCGTGCAAGCCACGTGTTTGGGAGCGGGAAGAAAATAATTAAATTATATATATATATATATATATATATATATAGAAAAAGGGACGTGGCTGGGAAGCTTCTTCCATCCCACGCGCTCTCTTGGAGAGTGAGAAATATATTTTTACCAAATTTTAATTAAAAAGAGAAATAAAAGATTTAGTGAATGTTAGACGGCGGTTTGCCGGTTTCATGGTGTGAACAAAAACATGTGAGGGTCTAACCACTGCATTTATCCACGTCGGTTTTGACCGTTGAAATTTGTCAATTTTTTTTTTCTTTTTTATTTTTATTTAAAGAATATTACAAATAAAAGGATTTTAAAAAGTTATTGTAAATTATGAGAAATTTATGGGATGTAATAAAATATTTAAAATTTAAAATTAAAGAGGTTATTCTGAAGAAAATTATGTGTAAATTAGGTAAAAAAAAATATATTTAATTGCATTTTTCAGTGTCGGCGAGAGGAAAAAAAGAAAAAAAAAAAAGAAAAATAATTGCAGAGAGGATTTCATTGAGGGAGGGGAAAATAATAATAATAAAACATGGGAAGAAGAAAATGTTGGATAAAAGAACATTAATTAAAAATTAATGCTGCAGTCAATGTCACCGACGAAACTTTGATTAAATCAACATTTTAGCATCCTCCACATGGAAGGCTTTTTTATTTATTTATTTTTTCTTATTATTTTGCTTATTTTTTTTTTTTTTATTTAAATTTTGTGAATTTTTAATTATTAATATGATCTATTTGGTGGACAAATATAAAATTTTAAATAATTAAAAAAAAAAATTGAATAAGTTGACTATTCAACCCTATGTAATTCAAATTGAACCAATCCAACTCAACTTCTCCAATCTAACCAACTCAAAAAATTTCTCGATGAATATAAACTTTTAATTTTATCTATAATATTATTGATTTTATCTCGAATATTATTGTAAGATATTACAAAAATTTGACTGATATTTAAATTATATTGTGATATTTCAACTTTTCTCACTTATTTTAACTCTTAAAACTTTAGATATTATATTCCCACTGCATAAAAATTTAATTTACTTCCCTTTATAAACTCTGGCTTAGTTCATAGTTTTATGTTGAATGATATTTTAAATTAAGTGCATTAAATACAAAATATTTAAAATTATATAATTTAATTGATTATCAATTTCCGCNTGAAAAATGCAACTTTTTCTGTCAGTATAGCTTATTTCGGAATATTTATAGCGTCTTTCTTCTATAAGCCCGCTTATTCATCTTTACAAAATTTGAATTTTCGTAATTCATTTGTTAAAAGTTTTACTAAAAATTTTTTTTTTGAAAAACTTATAAATATAATATATAATTGGTCATATAATCGTGGTTCCTAATCTCATCAGTCGCCCTGATGAAAATACGTCAATGTTGGTGGACCATTTATAATTTATATTTAAAAGAATTTTATTTATGATAAAAACAAAATAGAGATTTTGTTAGGTAAAATAACTAACTCAATAAATTCTTTTGAAAATATAAAAACTACTTACAAATAGAATCCTCAAAATTTAATCATGGTTTCAATAACAATTTTTAATATGTAAAGTCAAAATTCAAATACATTAAAATATACAGATGTGAAAACCCTAAAGTACCCCTAAGAAATACGTGCATTACATTACAATTATGTATAAAAACAACTTTATGTGAAATCATAGTTATACCTCGTACCCCGTAATACATAATTATGGCTCATTATTTTATTCCATCACGTAATCATTACCTGACAACTAGGTTATAATATTCTATGAATGTCACAAATATAAGATTTTCATGCGAATTTTTTAAAAGAACTATCTACAATTTTTTTAATTGCCACCAGACAGTTTCTGTTAACAAATTAATTAAAAGATAAAAAAAGAAAAAAAAATGTGTCAGAGTGCGTTGCAGTTGTGTACTTTACACATTAGAATGTAATAAATTAATAAATAGAGGCTACAAATTCTGAGACACTAATAAATCACATATTTTATTTGGATTTTTTTTAAAATTACTTATATATATATAATGGGCATTTTAGTAATTTAATTTAAGTTGAGATTCTTTTTAAAATTTTAATTTAAACTCCTAAAATATTTACCATTAGTATAATTATTTTCTATTTGTTTAGAAAATTAAGATTGGAAAGACTTATTGAGGAGGAATAAAGGTTTGGACAGGCTTCATTGTCACTAGTAATGTTGTCTCCAAATTTATAGATGAAAATAAAAGCTACCCTAAATATTCAAATAAGCATGTCAAAATGAAAAAAAAAAAAGAAAAAAGAAAAAAAGAAAAAGAAAAAAGAGGTGTGGTGCACTTAATAATAATTTAAAGTTTTTTTTTTTTATTATTTTTTTTTTTTTTTTGTCAAAAAGAGTGCAATTTATTTTAAAATTGAAACAATATTTTTTTCCGTTTATTCGATTTTGTTCCGTTTCTCATTTTCTTCTGAAAAAAGAGATACATAAGTGTACAAAAGTACAAAGGAACGACAAAAAATCTTTAAAGACTGGTTCACATTTTTTTAAACGCAGACAACGACAAGATTAACTACTAGAACAGGTATAAAAAAAAAAAAAAAAAAAAATAATAATAATAATAATAAAAACTATGGAAATGGGAAATATGAACTCTCCCTTATACGATGGATTGTTACTGACTACAAAAATTACAATACAGCAATTCATCTTATAAGACAAAAGCCTTGGGTTTTGGCATAATAATAATAATAATAATAATAATAATAATAAAAGAATTAGATTGAAAACAAGTCAAATATGTTCAATCAATAAAAAAGTTCAAATTTTAAAATGTTTAATGGGTTCAAAATCTATATTTTTAGATAACCAATTAAATGAACCCTAAGATATCAAAAAATTTATAGAATTAAAAAAAAAAAAAAAAAAAAAAAAAAAAAAAAAAAAAAAAAGNNNNAAAAAAAAAAAAAAAAAAAAAAAAAAAAAAAAAAAAAAAAAAAAAAAAAAAAAAAACTCTATTGACTTCAATTCCTTTTTTATTCTAGCAACCAACAAAATAAGAAACTGTATGGACAATAGGCATTTAGAAAAATAAAACATAAAGTAAATAGATAAAATAGATAAAGAAATAGAGTTATTTTGTCTCTCTATAGCCTGCAGTTTTTGCTATTTCATCATGAATTAGCTATTAATCAATCTCTACATACTATATACTATAGTTTTACCTATATAAACATTCTTAAAAAATGGGCATGAGGGACCGTAAATTTTACGGCGTATCTATCCTACTGTAAGAACTATTTTATTATTATTTGTGTAGGTACCCATACATCCTTAATTCGACCTCCACTGCCAGAGCTTAAATAACAATGAAAATCAATGGGAAGATAGATTTAAAGAAGTGAATGAAGATACAGACACCCCGTTGAGAGGAAGGAAGGGACGTGGAAGTGGGGACGGGCAAGGAGCTGACTTATTTAAAGCTTCACCTCCATGGACAGGGAGAAACACACACACACACACACACTCCTCTCTCTCATTCGCTGGTACAGTCCTCTCTTTCTCTGGGGACAGTGAAACCAGAGAGAGATTTGGGCCTGTTCTGTTCGCTCCCAGGTTTGGGTGAAGGCTTAACACACTCAAAAGGTGAACTCTTTCTTTCAGTTTCAGGTTAAAGCTCAGATCTCTCTCTTGTTTCCCTTTCTCTGGACAGCATTCTGTCTATTCTCTTCTTAAAACCTTCGTTTCATCTTGTTCTTTCTCTAAGTTTTGTCACATTTATCTCTTTGAAGCTCTCTAGTGTGTCCTATAAAATGGCCCTTCTATTCTATTTTCTTCCACAACAGATCTGACCATCGACGCTTCCTTCACCGTTCTTTTCTATTCTTCCTATTTTTAGATCTTTTTTTTTTTTTTACCCGTGTGTCTTAATTTTGACTATGTTTTTTTAACTCTTCTGGGTATTTTCCTCTTTTTTAACATTGTTGATTGATCTTGGGGGAATTACAGATGCTTTCTCTCGTCCATTTCTTTGGGTTTTGTTCTTTTTGAGCAAATACTTGGCTGATTTGCTTCATGTTCTGAGAAGCTCTAGTTCCTTTTATNAAAAAAAAAAAAAAAAAAAAAAAAAAAAAAAAAAAAAAAAGAAATCACCATCTTGACATTGGCAAATCAAAGGGGAAGGGGGGAGGCAAAACGCTGAGGATTGAATTTCATTTGGTTTTCAATTTCTCTTATTGATACTTGGATTCAAGGGGTGGGTTTCCTTTGTGTGTTTGGGGGCCCAACACCATGTGTGAAAATTCCAATCAAGGGGGGCAAAAGAAAGTGGAAATTGTCGGTTGTTGTTGTCGGATGTTAATTTTACAGCTGCACTTTACATTCTTTCATGTTCTTCATTTTACAATTTGATTTCCTTAGCTTTTTTCTTTAATGTTCCCTTATCTGAAGATATGGTTTCAAGATTAAACTAACTGGATCTATTGTTTTCTCCATATTTTCATTTTGTAACTTGTAAGGGTAGCTTTTGCTTTCTGTTGAGTGTTTTAGCTGTTTGTAGATTCAATGGATTTGTTTCAGGCTTCAGTTTTTTGGGTGCATTTTCTAGCAAGGAAGTCGAAATTCTGTTTAGTTTCTGTTCTTAAGAATATGTTAAACATTTCAAAGCTAATCAATAGATGTAAGCATTAATATAACTCAGATAACAAATAATGAATGCATGATATAGACAGTGACTAATATTCTGGCCCCTTGGATTTTTTGCAGGGTGTTGGTTGTTAATAGGGAATCATGAAGTACAAAGATGGGAAGCTAGGACATAAGCAAGACAAGAATGCAAGAGTCCTCCCTATGACAATTCTGTTGTTTGTGTTATGTGGATTCTCATTCTATCTAGGTGGAATCTTTTGTTCTGAGAAAGAGGGAGTCAATGTCAATACAGCCATGGACATTGAAAACTTAGTCACCTCATCGAGGGACACGGTCGTGTCCCCTCTCCAACTTAAACCTGTTGTCTTTCAGGAATGCAGCAAGGAGTACCAAGATTACACTCCTTGCACAGATCCAAGGGTATATCCCTTTTTAACATTTTTGGCGCTTCCATAATTTTCATATCTAGAAATATCAGTAATCTGATTTGCACTTGTGAGTGCAGAAATGGAAGAAGTATGGTTTTTATCGGCTTACTTTCATGGAACGACATTGTCCACCCATGTTTGAAAGAAAGGAATGCTTAATTCCACCACCAGATGGGTATAAACCACCAATTAGATGGCCAAAAAGCAAGGATGAGTGCTGGTACAGGTAATATGTTCTTTTTTCTCATGAAGTTCTTTTTGCAAAGGACATCTTCTCCCTTATATAGATTTCGAACTTCCATCTCTTCTAAGTTTAACTAATTTCATGTTAACTGGACTTTAGGAACGTACCATATGATTGGATCAATAAACAGAAATCTAATCAAAATTGGCTGAGGAAAGAAGGTGAAAAGTTCCTCTTTCCTGGTGGGGGAACCATGTTTCCAAATGGTGTTAGTGCATACGTCGATCTGATGCAAGATCTTATACCAGAAATGAAGGATGGAACTATTCGAACAGCCATTGATACTGGCTGCGGGGTAGGTTCTACTTTCAATTCCATCTTGTGGTTTCTTATCATCTTTGCATTTAGAGGAAACTTTAACTGTTTACTTCAAAAAAAAATTCTAGCTTCAATTGATTATTTTCCATGGTCACCTAAGGATCATATTCTAAATTTTATCAAAGAGAGGCACAAAAAGTTTTGAACCCTAAGATGAATCACATTCTCTAGGTTGCAAGTTGGGGAGGAGATCTACTAGACCGTGGAATTTTAACAGTTTCTCTTGCACCAAGAGATAACCATGAAGCTCAAGTCCAATTTGCATTGGAACGTGGAATTCCAGCAATACTTGGCATCATATCGACACAACGACTTCCATTCCCATCAAGCTCCTTTGATATGGCTCATTGCTCAAGATGCCTTATCCCATGGACTGAGTTTGGTAAATTTCTATTTTTCAAAAAATTGAATCATGCCTAATTTCGTACAAGAACAAAGAGTTATTGCCTAACTGGGTTTTACCTATCATTAGAAACACATTGAACATAGATTATGAGAATGTTTTACCACTATATTCAATCGAGTAATTGAATAACTCGATTGTTATGTTTTTCTCAAATTTCTGATTATCACACTCTGTTTTCAGGTGGGATTTACTTGCTAGAAATCAACAGAATCCTTCGTCCTGGAGGCCTTTGGGTCCTATCTGGTCCCCCAGTCAACTATGAAAACCGTTGGAGAGGATGGAATACAACTGTAGAAGAACAAAGATCAGACTATGAAAAATTGCAGGAACTCCTAACTTCAATGTGCTTTACCCTTTACAACAAAAAAGATGATATTGCCGTTTGGCAGAAATCTACTGATCCTAATTGCTTCGACAAGATTGCTGCTGATGCTTACCCTCCTAAGTGTGACGACAGCCTTGAACCAGATTCAGCATGGTACAGTCCATTGCGCACTTGTGTCATTTCTCCCGACCCAAAACTGAAGAGAACAAGTTTGATGGCTATCCCCAAATGGCCAGATCGTTTGCACACCTCACCCGAACGAGTTTCAGATGTTTATGGTGGCAGTTCTGGCACTTTCAAGCACGATGATAGTAAATGGATGGTCCGAGCCAAACATTACAAGAAATTGCTTCCTGCAATTGGGACTGAAAAGATCAGAAATGTTATGGATATGAATACAGTTTATGGAGGTTTTGCTGCTGCTATTATTGATGATCCCTTGTGGGTTATGAATGTGGTTTCTTCCTACGCTGCTAATACTCTTCCTGTGGTCTATGATCGTGGCCTTATTGGAACTTATCATGACTGGTAAAACCAAAGCAACACTTCTTTTCCTTCATACTTTTTGGTTGGTCTTCATAGACTTACACGAATGAAACTTTTGGTTACCTTGCAATGGCTAATTTGGCAGGTGTGAAGCATTTTCAACATATCCTCGGACTTATGACCTGCTCCATCTTGATGGGCTTTTCACTGCAGAAGGCCATAGGTAATAAAAGTTGATGTGCTTTGAAATCTTTTTCGTTAAATGGATGATTGTAAAGGTAGTCCAATTAAGGGAGTTTCTAATCATTTGGAATTCCTGGCAGATGTGAGATGAAGTATGTGCTTTTGGAGATGGATCGAATCCTGCGTCCTAATGGGTATGCGATAATTCGTGAGTCAAGCTACTACGTAGATGCAGTAGCCTCAATGGCTAAAGGGATGAGATGGGGATGTCGTAAAGAAGAAACCGAATACAGTACTGAAAAAGAGAAGATGTTAATTTGCCATAAAAAACTCTGGTATTCTTCTAGCCGGAAATCAAGATGACAGAAGGAGTAATAGAAGCTGACCAAATCGAGGTACTTACGCTTAGAGAATCAAAGAGAAGAAAGTTCAATAGAAGCACAAAGAGATTAGTTTATTCTTACAAAATACTGGGAAAAGTACGATCTTTCGCCTCTTCGTCGATTGAAGAATCGGGTACCAAATAATGTGGTTATATTTATTTTACCGGGCCTCTTTCATATAGCTATTTTCTTTAGTAAGGGGGCAAATTGTGCGTCATTTTCCAACTTTTCCTCTGCATCTTTTTCTGGCCAATACTACTTTTTGTCGTCTAGTAATTCATGGGCTGCTGAGCTTGAAGGGTTCAAACCGCAAGCCCATTCTTGTGATTTGGCTTTTAATTATTGTTTTTGTTTTTGTTATTTTTAAATATAATCATTTCCTACTGTATAGCCGAAGAGAAGTAAACGGATGCAATACAAACTATCTAATATCTCTGAATAACAGGACATTCCAATTAGAATAATCGAACTAAGTTGGTTGGCTTAACTTTGGCCATTTTGATACGTTTTGGTTAGGTGGGCAAGTGCATCCGAATTGAGCTGAGCCAACTTGCGTACATTCGACTTTCACTGAACATCGGTGAAGGTACAAGTGTTGGGATGGTCATGAAAGAGAGATGAGGCTGGAAGAAGAGGTATAATTGAATTCACATGGGTCAATGGTCTAGTAGGTCTGCCCCTGCAAGTGGGTCATTGAGGCTAAAGATTCAGCATCAAATGTTAAGGTCGTAAACTATATCAAGAGAGGCTTGTTATTTGATGAACTGGGACAACTCAACCATTTTCAACTGCTTCGGAAGTAAACTAGAAAATGAAATTCTTACAGGTAGAGCTACCTACGGAAGTAAGGGATAATTCTTGAATAAATTGAAATAAGAAGGCGAGCATATCTGATGAATATCAACCCCCTAATACCAACATCAATAGTGCCAAGAATGTACCTAAGAATCCATTTTACAGCCTGCTAATGCTCTTTACCAGGATTATGCATATAACGACTCACCATGCTTACTGCGTGTGAAAGATCAGGTCGAGTACACACCATAGCATACATCAACGCACCAACAACATTTGTATAAGGAATGTTCTCCATATACCTTTTGTCATCATCAGAACTTGGACACATGGAAGCACTAAGCTTGAAATGAGGAGCAAGTGGAGTACTAACGGGTTTGGTTGAATTATTCAAACTAAATCTTGACAATACCTTGCGTAGATATTGAGACTGAGTCAACCAGACTGTACCTTTTTTCCGATCTCGCTCTATCTCCATTCCAAGTATTTTCTTTGCATTGCCTAAGTCTTTCATTTCAAATGTTTTAGAAAGCTCATCTTTGAGCTTATCAATCTCCATCTGTCTCTTTGAAGCAATTAACATATCATCAACATATAAGAGCAAATAGATAAACGATCCATCATCGAGACACCGATAATACACACAATGGTCAAATTGACTATGAGTATACATATGCTCTACCATGAAATGATCAAACCTTTTATACCATTGGCGAGGGGATTGCTTCAGCCCATACAAAGATTTCTTCAATCTGCATACTAAATGTTGTTGTCCAACTACTTGGAAACCAACTGGTTGCGCCATATATATTTCTTCTTCCAAATCTCCATGCAAAAAAGCAGTTTTTACATCAAGTTGTGCAAGCTCAAGATTAAATTGAGCAACCAAAGCCAACAAAATTCGAATGGAAGAATGTTTTACCACAGGTGAGAAAATTTCATTGTAATCAATACCTTCCTTTTGTGCGTAACCTTTAGCCACAAGTCGAGCCTTATAACGTATACCAGAAGAGTCTTCCTTTTTTGCAAAAACCCATTTACAACCAATTTCCTTCTTACCTTTTGGAAGTGGTACCAAATCCCAAGTTTGATTTATCTCCAATGATGCTATCTCCTGATTCACAGCCTCTTGCCAGTGTAAGCTATCCGGGCTCTGAATAGCATCTTTGTAGCTGTTAGGAACTCCATCAATCAAAGAGAAAGCATATGCTATCGTATCATCAAACCTTGCAGGTTTTCGAATTACCCTTCGTGGTCTATTCTTGGCGATTGACTCAGGTTCCTCCACTCTTTCATTCACAAGGCTTTGCTCCTCAAGACTTTGCTCTTTTTGTTCTAAGACATCAAAGTTATTATTTACCTGATCAATAGGTTCTTCGGTAGGAGCAACCACATCAGGAGAGAACACCACCTTCTCCACCTGCTTCAATGCCTCGTCATTATTTTCAATTTTCTGCAAAAACATTCCAGACTCATCGAATGTCACATCTCGACTATTAACAATTTTACTTGTTTCTGGACACCATAACCTATAGCCCTTCACACCTTTGCTAAAGCCCATAAACTTGGCTTTTTTTGCTCTAGGATCCAGTTTTGAGTTTGTCACATGATAATAAGCAGGACACCCAAACACATGCAATTTATCATAATCACTAACAGGACTACCTGACCATACCTCAAGCGGAGTTCTCCCACCGTTTCCAGAAACAGGTAAACGATTCACCAAGTGAACTGCATAACTGAGAGCCTCAGCCCAAAATGCCTTACTCAATCCTGCTTGAGACAATATGCATCGAACCTTCTCTATTAATGTCTGGTTCATTCTCTCAGCAACTCCATTTTGTTGTGGCTTACCAGGAACAGTGAAGTGTCGAACGATCCCTTCATCTCGGCATACTTTAAGGAATGGATCATAAGTATATTCTCCCCCGTTGTCTGATCTCAGCTTTTTGATTTTCCTATCCGTCTGATTCTCTACCATTTTCTTCCACTCTAGGAAGATTTGGAGAACCTCGTTTTTGTGCCTCATGGGATACATCCAAACTCTCTTCGAGTAGTCATCAATAAAGGTGACAAACCACCTCTTTCCTCCCAATGAGACATTCTTTGTGGGACCCCATACATCGGTGTGAACATAATCCAAAATACCCTTTGTTTGGTGTATAGCTGTACCAAACTTCACATTTTTTTGTTTACCAAATATACAATGTTCACAGAAATCAATTTTTCCAGTTGTGGCACCCTTAAGGACTCCTTGGTTCACCAATGTCTGAAGCGCCTTCTCACCAGCATGCCCGAGTCGCATGTGCCATAATTTCGATATGTCTTGTTCTTTCGAACTTGCCATAGCAGCATGCCCAATTATTGTGGTTCCGTTGAGGTAGTATATGCTACCTCTTCTAGTTCCTGTAATTGCCACCAAAGCTCCACGAGCTACTTTCAAATTCCCTCCTTCCAAAATGATGCGATAACCACTCGCATCCAAAACGCCAAGTGAAATCAAGTTTTTCTTCAAGTCAGGAACATACCTCACATCTTTGAGTTTTCGTATAACCCCATCAAACATCTTGATTTGTACTGAGCCGATTCCCATTATCTTGCAAGTACTATCATTGCCCATATAGACAACTCCACCATTGAACTTTTTGAAGTCCAAAAACATCTCTTTGTTGGGACACATATGATAGGAGCACCCAGAATCAAGAATCCATTCAATGGTTTGGCTGGCTGATAGGGAGATTGTCAAGGCATCATCTGTATCAGTGTCGTCATCTTTAACCACATTGGACTTCGACCCCTTCTCTTTTAAGATCGAACAATCTTTTTTCCAATGGCCTTTCTGTCGACAATATGCACACTCATTTTTATCAAGTTTTCTCCAATTATCAGATCTACCTCTCGACTTTAATCGAGACTCTCCACATTCGTTCCTTTTCCAGGTAGAAGTTCTTCCATGAGCAGTGAGAACATTTGAGCTAGAGCTTTGATACGTCTCCTTTTCCTTCTTTCGCATCTCATTGTTTATTAAGGCATTTGAAACATCTTCAAAATCAATATTAGTGATTCCATGTAGTAGGGTTGTTACTAAAAACTCGTAGGATTCCGGCAAAGAGTTTAATAACAACAACGCCTTGTCCTCGTCATCAATCTTAACATCAAGATTGAGCAAATCAGTGATGATTTTGTTAAAATCATCCAAATGCTCAGCCATTGAGATACCTTCCTTGTAGTCAAAACGGAAGAGTTTCTTCTTCAAATAGAGTTTATTTTCCACACTCTTCTTCATATATTTCGCTTCAAGCTTGTCCCATAATTCTTTCGCCATGGTAACCTTCATAAATGGATATTTCTGATCCTTGCCAAGACAGGATCGAATAATTCCACAGGCTTGCCGATTTAATTTTGTCCATTCTGCTTCTGTCATGTCTTCAGGCATCTCCTCTTGGAGAGAAACATCGAGGTCTTGCATGACCAGCAAATCGCTAACTTCGCCTCGCCAAACACCAAAATTATTGGTTCCATCAAATTTTTCTACTTCGAGATTGGAACTCCACACTCTCGATCCACGTCGTGATGGTTCGGCCATTTGCAATAATTAATCTGGATGTAACTCAAAAACACAATTCTTGAAAACTGATTTTCAAGAGAATAAACACGATTGTGAGCACGTCTAATGGTCGATGAGGCCCAAACTTTCACAATACCCCCAAATACCACAATAAGGCTCTGATACCACTTGTTGTGCGCCGAAAGCGGAACAAATGTACTCACAACACCAAAGTTACTCAAGACATACAATATGACACTCAAAACTTGATGATTTCAACAGCAGAAAGAATGGCATTATATAGCCTTCTGCTAAACCTAAAGATAAACTAACAAGCCAAAAAAAGACCTTGAGAATAGGTCTTGGTCCTAGAGAATAGGGCTTATGACAGTGTTCAACATAATATTAGAGGTTAGTTTATACTACCAAGTGAAGATATTAGTAATGTTTATTTGTCTAAAAACTATAACATGTAATGAATAGAATTATTGGAATTCAAGAGACATCGTCGAATCACTTGGCTAATTCAGCAAATATACTAGCTACAACATAAACAGATTTTCGAAAGCTTCTAAACTACACTGATTGAGAATTGCGTGGAGAAGAAAATGCTTTGGTTCTTAAGACAAAATAATCCACTTTACCTTATCTGAACTTATGGACAGATAGACAGAAGAAAACGACCAAAGAAATTTCATCAATGTAACTTTTAAGAAATATATTTGCTTCCGGAAAAAAGGCACTTCTAAGATAGTAGAGCCACAAACTATATTAGTTAATTTCAATAAGAACAACATGCTTTGACCGGTGAAAAGAAAGGGAATGAGGAAACGAACCATCATTTGTCATCTAGTGTCTGTTCTTACTTTGTGATGTTGCCGTTCTGAACATGTTGTACTTATGTTAGATTAATAGACTCACCAAAGTCGCCATAAAGCTGCTGTCAATTGGAAGTGATTAGGTAGACGGGATCCCAAAACGGCTGCGAAGAGCATCACTTGATCTCTCAAAGGACTGCGAGACTTCAGTTATGGATGTTTTGCAAACTGCCAATGCGAAAGTGAAAAGACAGTTCCAAATATCAAATAGCAGTTTTAAAACTAAAATAATGGAAATATATCAATCACACCAACTCCATGTCATTTTGATGTCTAAACGTTCTAAGAATATATTGATCAGTGCTTGTGAAGGTTTTAGAAAAAGGATATCAGAACCTTCTTATTGTCGGATTCTATTTTTTTAACAATCCGAAATTTGTTTCATAAATTTAAATTTCTTTCCTGTGTTCCGACTTCTTAAGTAGTATTTGAAACTCTCAAATTGTACTTAAGAAAAGGTTTTCCTGGGAAGGGAGCAAACTTGGAATCATGAAAAGCCATGCAGAACCAGTACAATATGCCATTTCCAGCAGAACATCTATATTGATTGAGATAATCTTGGAGCAATTCGTAGTTAATTATTATTGTTGCAAGTTTGACGTACCCCGATATGTACTATCCTGTTCATGTGCCAAAAACCCTTCATATGAAGCCTAGAAGACAATGAAGCAGAGTGAGCTTTTTGGCACAGAAAAAATAACAATCATGGAAACATTTGTGCAGGTTGGATTTTTTGATTGAGGCACCTTCATTGCTTCCTGACTTTCATAAATTCTTTGAGACATCTTCTTGTACTCCTTCTCTGCTTCATCCATCATTTTCTGGCATGCTTGACTTTGAATCTGTTAAATTAATTGACATGACAATCCAAGATCAATTTCTTATTTATCCTTCCCGCGACAAATGAAGATTCATACAGAAATCAAGAAAATGCATCTATCCAAGATAAAATTTCAGTGATAGCGACGAGTACTTATTCGTGTATCCAAGCTTGTCCATACAAAGACGACTTAAACATAAAACATGTCTTATGTTTATTAAATATCGATTGAAACTATGCATGTCGACCACTGTATATCGATAATACAAGGCTTCAATGGTCAGTGAGAGTGTTCTAAATTTCAACAAGGTGATAGAAATTATCAGTTCAATCGACATATCTTTTAAGCCAAAATTCTCAAGTACAGACCTCTACATTCAACTTCGAGTTTTAGACTAAAACTGTGTTTATAGAGCTTAAAAGTATGGTTATGAAGGTATGAAATAGATAGCGGTTTATATAGCTGCAGTATTACGTGTTTAAGCACAATATGAAAGCAGAGCTTTATAGTGTTCTCTTCTGCCTAATTTTCACTACTGCCCGATGGAATCTTCCGTATCGGAACGGTGAATGCAAGTTGGCGGCGACTTTTTTTTTTATAACTAATTTCAATAGGATTGAACTATAATAACTGCCTCTGACCTAGCTCATGTTCTTTAACCACAGCGAAAGCTTGAGTTATGGATTCTAATCAGCGGAAATCGCAAGAAAAAGAAAAAGTCTATATATGTGTGTGTGTGTGTGTGTGCGCAGCAGTTCGCAGTCATCGTCAAAATCATCAAACAGAGAGAAAGATACCTTGAATCGCTTTTGGAGGCGCGAGTTTGAGGATTCAAGGTCTTCAACGATTTGTGAGTGAGAGTGATCAACGAGGCGCTTGAGATCGTGTAGCTGTGAAGACGCAAGATCCTTGAGATCAGATATAGTACTCAAGCTCGAAATATTTCGAGAAAACGACTTAAAGAGATCAGCGGCGACTCTGTTTTTCGCAGTGTTGGTATTCTCCGGTGACGAAAACTTGCTTACATTGCTGTTAATTTTTCTGCTGAAGATCGCTGACTTTGGAGAATCGGTGGCCGAAGGAGGCGTTAACGGCGGCGTTTCCAGAAGCTCCGCTGCTGAGGACCGACGAGTTCGATCCCCGTTCTTTCCCATCTTCTTGGCTCAATTTCGCTTCCAAGCTCCAAACCGTTATAGCTTAATTTTGCGGGAATATTTATACGCAAATACATTTCCCTCGCTTTTATTTATTTATTTTCAAATTGTTGCAAATCCTGCGATAACTACATTATAGTTTAATTTATTGATATTTTCCAATTTTAATTTAATATTATTAAGATTTTTTTTAATTAAAATTCTAACGTAAAATTGACATTTTACCCATATACATTATAATCGTATGATATATATATATATATAACAAAGATAAATAAGGAATTAAATAATAAAGGAAAATATTAATCAACTATAAATTTTGATTTTTCTTCTCCTTATAATTAAAATAGGTATAAAAACTATATTACACAAATAAAGGAAAAGTTGAAGGTGAATTTGTATTTCCTTAAAAATATAATATTATTTTTTTAAAAAAAGAAGCAGATGACTGAATTTAACGCCTTTTCGCTTACGGGCGTGGCGTTTTATCTAGTTCGGACCAACCCGCTCCCGCCATTCACAGGGCGATTTTTGCAGCGGCGAAGAAGAATCACAGCAACCTAGTATAGAAGGATTGCATTCTTATGGTGTGCGAATTCTTATTTTAATTCATCGTTTATCTTGTTTTTGGCTTAGTCTGCTGCAATTTTGTCTGTAGGTTTAAGTAGTTAGTTTGAGTGGCTCTTATTGCTCGAATTTTCTGCGTCATAGATTGGTTTTTTCCTTTTTTTTTGCATGTTTTATTGATGATTTGTTGTTTGTTTGGTTAAAAAGGGTGGAATGAAGTGAGAAATGGTGTTTTGAAAAGAGTAGGAATGTTTTTATTTCGGGATAATGGATTTCATGTAGCTAGATTGAAAGGCCTCCTGCTGAGTTCAAACATTTTTCTGTGACGGAAGTTTGAATGTTGGAATTAGACGTATATTTGTTTAGCTGTCGCCGGTTGTTGAAAATCCGGACTAATAGTTGATCGTGAAGCACCAAATTGAAATCATAATATTTGAGATGGCGTGTATTAATCTCCTCGTATTCTCCAATTTCCTGATAGCGGAATTCGTAGTGACATTAAAGTAACAAGGAAGGCATAATAATAGGAACTAGTTCGTCCTAGTTGAGATGTGCAACGTTTTCTTCCCCAATGTTGTTGGATTTATCCCTTTTGGCGCGGGGAGAGAGATGCGGTCCGACAAAAGCTTATTAGAAATTTAATTTGGCTGACTAAATTGCTTCAGCCAGGTTCAATTATGAGCTGTTGCAACTTTAGTGCCTGGAGCAGTCATTTCTTTCTGTTGATTTATACACGCATCTTCATAGTTCTTCACAGTTGGGAACTGTACTGGTTTATAAAATATTAAGCCTTATTCATTAAAAATTCTCATTTTCCCTTTTGGTTCTTCTATTCAAAACGCATCACATATGTAGTTTCTTCGACGTAATACATAGTTGTTGACTATTCAGTAATGAAACAAGTTGTAAACTCCTATGATATTCTTTTCTTGTGAATATATTGAATACTGGTGAAATTTTGTCAAAATATCCAAGTTGAAGCTGATTTTGGTCATGTATAAGGATTTGGTTGTGTTTAATAGTTTTACTTTTTGACAACTTATATTGAAGTAGCTCTTTGTCTACAAAATTTCCATATTTTCATCTATACACCAGATAGCGTTGAAAATAGCATGGGTGAAATTCTCAGAACACAAAGACATACATCTCTTCATTTTCTATATTCTTTACTGTGGAGGAAGCATAGAGCTGTTTATAATTGTGTCATTTCAAATACACTGATTGGGTCTGTAAAAGAACATTTGATGATACCATGAGTCCTTTAATGTCTTCAACTAGGTATTGATGATTATAAAAGGCTTATTCCGGAGATACGAAAGATGGAATCCCGTACATCCAACTCTCGGGGCATTTTGGGGGATGGGAATAGGCATGGGCTGTGGTGTTGGATGGGGTCCTGGTTTTGGACCTGAAGTAGTTGGTTATGTTGGTGCTGGATGTGGTCTCGGATTTTGTGTGGGATTCACTGCTGCAGGTCTTGGCATTGGTCTTCCAGCAAATGCGCTTTATCATGTTGCTTACAATGGTACACCATCCTGGCATTTTGTTGTTATACTCCATTATTCTTTAAACACTATTAATACTAAAATGCTTATTTCATGGAATACTCGTGTCGATGCTGCTAAAGAGATTGTTTGACTATTGACTAGCTTCCGAATCGAGTCTTTACTGAAACAGTTGATGGGTTTACTAATTTACAGTTGCCCTGGCCACAAGAAGTGGAGCAGTGGAATTAGTCCAATCCAACAGTCTTCGATCCACAACTTTTTCTGTTTCTAATGGATGGAATGACTTTACACAGCATATATTTGGGCTACAAAGAGAAGCAAGTAGACGATTAACAAACATCAAGCTGGAGTGCTTGGACAAAAAGATTAATTTACCTGATAAGACGATCTTACCAGCCATTCCTACTAAGTCTATTTGTGAAACTGTAGGAACATTAGGTCATCGGCTTTCTCACATTCACAAAGGTAATCCAATATTTTCTCTTTTTGCGTCTTCAACAGGTTGAGAAAATTACTAACCTGCTAGGAATTTGATTGTTTTCAATTGGAATGGAATAATGTTTTACCAGAATTCTTCATTGTTTTTCTTGTCTGAATTCCTTCTCTCATTTTGGTGAGTGTTGATATTTTAGTTCTCTTCACAATCCAATGTTTTCCGAACCAACTTCCAGTGCTCTTCGTTTTCATACTCAAGACCTTGCAGTGTCTTTCGTTTCTGTCCTCTTTCTCTTCTAGCATAAGTAAATGTAATCATGTCTCACTCTGGAATTGGTATACTGGCGTATTCTTTTTATTGTTTTTGTTCTTACTTTGAAGCTTCAATTAAAAAAGAAAAAAAAAACTCACAATTACCAGCCTTACACTTCTAACATCAACCGACTTTCTTGGATAATTACTTTCTTTGATGGTGCCTTTAGCTTTGCCATTCAATATTCTATGTTCTTAGTCTGAAGATGTTCAATGAAAAGAACTCGCAAATTACTTGCCTTGTACATCTTGGTTCATGCTAATTACTTTCTTGGTTCGTTCCTCTGGCTTTGTCCATCAATATTATATGCTAGTGTACTAAAATGACACACCTTAATAGAAGGACAATCGTTGTATGTAATCTCTGTATCTTATTCATTTTCTATGTACTTAATCTTATTCCTTTTCTTCAATCACTACCTGGATATCCTTATTTGTAGTCTCTGTATAATTGTGCAATACTGTAATGCAGCTCTTCCCATCAACATATATTTCCTTAAATACATAAATTGCAATTTCTTCATGTTATTCTGAAGTTCTTTGTTCCTTCCATAATGACTTAATGCTACAGAATAGTTGTAACTCGTGAAAGCTGTCTCTCTTGCAGGTTCAAAAGGTTAACATCTTGAGCACTGAGCTATTGCTATACTGATTTGCTGTACATAGCTGCTTCAGTTACCTAAAGTGAGAGTGAGTAAATATTCAGCATTTTATTTTTACCCGTTATGCTCCTCTTCTTTCTTGGCTTCTGCTGGTAACTGTTTAGGCATATTTCTTTGTACTCTCTTTTGCTCTTAATAAAGTATTTTAGGGTCTTCTTTCAGTCAGATTTAGAGTGTAAGCAGCTCCATTTGGACGTCGAATCAATCTCGTGGTTCGACTCGATTTGATCTGTTTTGTCTTTCCTTTTACTCTTTTTTTTTCCCCTCTTTATCTGGGGTCTAATTTCAGTCAGATTTGGAGTGTAAGCAGCTCCATTTAGATGTTGAATCAATCTTGTGGTTGGACTGGATTTGATCGGTCTTGTCCTTCCTTTTTATGTTTGGGCAAAGTCCTAGAAACTAGTTCATGCTCATCAAATTAATGATTCAATGAAAATAATGAAAATGGTTAAAATATATATTATCGATCAAGAGGTTAGAAGTTTGAATCTTGCCGTGAAAGATGCCATTTAAGAAAATTTTGAAATATGTTTTAGAACTCTTGGAATAACACATTCCAATTAATGTTTTTTAAGAGATTCTTAACAGAATTCAAGGGGAATACAAATCCTGATGTGCTTGAATTTCATGCATCATTTTATTCTGCTTCATGCTAACGCTGTCTAAGAATCAAACCGACCTTCGAAATTGGCTTTGATCTGTCCAGATTGAGGCCCTTATGTGTCGCTCTGCAATTTATGCATTTTATTTTATTTTAATATAAATCTGATTAATAAAATTGAAAATGTTAAAATATAAAAAATGAAACTTGAAAAATTATTTAATAATTTAATAATTTAATTTAATTTATGTCACGTCAAATTTGGAGTTGAAATTACCCGTTAATATATTAATAATTAAAAATGACGTGGAAATGGTAAATTCAAACCTAATTCCGTTATTAGAGATGGCTGAAAAAAGTACAAAAAAAAAAAGAAATTAACTTAAAAAATAATAAGAAAAAAAATAAGAGAGAGAAGAAAATCACCGGAAGCGCACTAAATAGCTGGAAAAAGAGGGGCATGTTTTAGATTCCCCAAAAGTAGAGGGGAAATCATGCAAAAAGACAAAAGTTAGCGCCTTTTTTTTTTTCCTTCCTCCAGCTCGACGAAATAACGCGAAGACTCGGAAATCCAGCTCTCTCTCTCGCGCGCTTGTTCTTCCGTCTCTGAAGCGATGAGTCTCTTCGGTCTGGGCAGGTAGATTGAAATCATTGACGTTATTTTTTTTGAAATTTTCCTCTTCGGATTGATTAATTCCCTTTTCTCTTTCCGGTGATCCGGAATTCAGTTGGTTCCTTGATTTTGATGGTTTGAGTAGGATCGTGGGATTTTCTCTATCAGCTTCATCAGATCTGCTGTCTTGTTTGTCCCATTTTGAGTGTGGAATTGGTTCTTCTGATGCGATTTTGAGCTTCTTGAATTTTAGTTAACGTGTGCAGATGCACATGCGTGTTAATTGCCCATGCATGTGCAGATGCGCCTTCTGTGTGAGTTTGTTTTCAATTTTTGTATGCTTGATTTGTATCAGATAGCCGTGTCGTTCATGATTGTCGTTGTCCTGTGAAATTAGGTTCACAGCATACTGTAAGATGTTTGTTTTGTTTTGTTTTCTCGTTTTTTTGGATGGATTATTCTATCAACTTCTTATGGGCGATCAATCGGTGATTCATTCACTTTCGTGTCAAATTGCCCCGTGTTCATTTGTGAGTTTGCGTGAAAAGCAGTTAGTGATTGTCAATTTGCCTCTTGATTTTTTTCTTTCTTTTTGTACGTATTTTTATTGGGACGATGTGGGTTTTATTTGGGTACAAGTCGCGACAGAATAGTTATTTACGAGTACCAATGCCAATTGTATAGATGGGGAGTTTTGTGGTTACGTAGTTGTGCGTGTTGCAGGAAGTTTTCCTTATGGGAAGCCTTAAAGAATTATTTTAGAATAAAAGGTCAATTACTTTGGAAGAATGAGTTGTACCAACAAAAATTATCAGATTAGCAGTGAGAATATGGCTAGAAAAACAATTCCATGTAATTCAAAACTGTGAATTTCACATCATGATTGTGAGTGTTAAATTTCTTTTCAGGTTCCACGAAATTTCAATGGTTATGGTATGCATAATTCATAAGATCAGCATGCAACGCCTTGTGAAGAAATATGTCCACTTTGTCTTCAATTTACACCCAAGGCACATAAACATCACAGATCAGAAGGTCAAAATGTTAGGTTTTGAAGTTGTCAATAAGTTTTTGCTTGAAGGTATTATGTCAGAAAATAAGATTATGATGGGATGGAGGACTTGTGTTTTAGGAAGATAATCCACGTGGGTTGGAAATTGGAGTGAGTTATCACATAATTTATAGACCTTAGATATGTTAGATTGCTTGTAGATAGATTTTGAGTACAAAGACTGGGATCCGGAAGAAAATGGGAGACTGTTAAATTGTTGGGCTCTTAATGGATCTATCTCTTTAAGCTATTTCATGGTTAATTTCAATTGGAGTAGTTTCTTATAAACTTCTCTGGCCTTGAGTAAGTTGATGCCATATCTGCTCATCAATTTGGTACTTTTCCTTGTCAATAATAAGTTGGTTTCCCATCTGAAAGAAAGAACTTGCGTGTAGGAATACTTATCTGAGGGTAAGAAGGTTAGAAAAAACCTAGGTATGGTTATGGTGCTTGATTTTACTTCTTAGAAAGAGTCCCTGATGGCAAGAACAGTGTGACATATGGATGGTTGTCCAGCATTAGGGAAACATGACACAGTCAAACCTATGCTACAATTATTGCTTATCCCGTTTATCGCTCTCACTATTCTGACAATGTCATGGCATCTTTATTACGCGATTGAGTGAAAGTTAGTTGTTGATGTTGGTGTTTGCCTGTGTTATTTATGCCTTAACCACATATGCTGTCTGTAATACATCCCAAAAAATTGTCTTGCAGCAGAAATCAAAGGACTTTTCGCCCCAAAAAGAGTGCACCATCGGGGAGTAAGGTTTGGCCTCCTTATTACTTATAAAGATGGAACATTAACTTCATCGTACTTCATTGGAAGTGTTTTTTTGTTATTCCTTTGGCATGATTGCCCTTTCTTTTGTAATTTTTTTATTATCAATGAAATGAAGGAATATGTGTTTCTCATAAAAAAAAATGTAAGTGATATTAAATTAACACTCTTCATTTGTTGCTTTTTGTAATGAATGCATCTGCTTTGTTTCAAACGACCTCCCAACTATAAGTCGTGATTTGTAAGGACCTATTTTCTTTATTATATTCCATGAGAAAAACCACCGATGTGGTCTCTTCACCAGAAATTATATCTCAATGTTAGCCGAAACAGTGAAAAGAGTAGGAGCAAATGCTAGATATAACAGGCAACTGAAAGGTGATTAATCCTGATCTTTTCTATCTTTCTGTGAGGATCATTGATATTGATCTTCCATGTTGGTTGCTCTTTGCCTCTGTATGAGGATAAGTGATATTCGTCTTTGGTTTGAGCTACGGATGNTTTTTTTTTTTTTTTTTTTTTTTTTTTTTTTTTTTTTTTTTTTTTTTTTTTTTTTTTTTTTTTTTTTACTTGAGGCATTGCATCAGTGAGGGGGAAGAGACCTGAGCCATGGAAGCAAACTTAGTGCTGAAAGAAATGGAAGTTAACGGTCTCCTTGAATCACATAATAACTCTTTTAATTACTTGGGGTATCATATCTTTTAACCTTGCTGTAAGGATCTTATTTTAGGGCAAGGTATTGGTCCTAAGGAAGAAGAAAGGAAGAGAGATGCAAAGGAGTGATGTTCCCACCAGATGATAAATCTAAGAATATCTCCTTCCTGAACCTTGAGAATGGAGCTCGTTTGAAACTTGACTATTTCAATTCTTTTAGAACTATTTTCCTTTTGTAATTGGTTCACATCGAGGTGCATTTGTGTTAACTTTTCTGTGGGAGACGGTACAATTTGATTGAACAGTTTTAGTATGTTTCTCCATTTCAAAAAATAAGAAAAAAGAATTCAGAATCTTTGTGGTGAGTATGTCTACTCAGCTTCTTGCAAGGTGTCGTCAAGATGCTACTTAGTTTGGAAGGCAGACCTCAACTGTGATAATGGTCTAATTTCAGACATTTTAGTTGGAAATCTAGATGTTTTCTTTTGGACTGGTTCGTATACCAAAATTTTAGAAGTATGGTTTTCTATCAAGCAAACCTGGAAGGCATTTTTGCACTCAAGTTTTTGCCTGGAGTTTGTGGTTCCGGCCAACCACCTTTATCAAGAGGCTAAGTAAGTTGTTTTGGAAAAGATACTGAGATAATAAAGCTCTGATTACCAGGGCCATATAATTTTAAATGTGAAGTTAGTTATCTCATTATTCAACACTGTTCTCAAGGCTTATTTGACAGGGAAAAGATCAACCATTAGTTGTGTATCTCATGATGTAGTTTTATTTTGTCTGATTTTGATCAAGTGGCCATCTGCTAAAGTTCTAGATCGGGATATGATATTTATTCTTGTTCTAAATGATGCAAATCTTCAAATGTAGGTCAATGAAAATTGTTTGTATTTCTTCCATGAAGGTACTCTATTATGATAACTTCTCTTGATGAATGTTTCATTGATGTTCTCTCTTATTGCAGGGGGCTCAACTCAGAAAGCATATTGATGCCACTCTTGGTAGTGGAAACTTGAGGGAAGCAGTTAGACTTCCAACTGGGGAGGATTTGAATGAATGGCTGGCTGTTAACAGTGAGTTGTACATTCTGCCTACTCTATGTTCTCTCTCCTTCAGTTCTTTCTTTCATGTTGATAAGCCCTTTTTTATGAATTGGTTAATGGTTTTACAATTTCTGTGACTATGTATTATCATACCTTCTGCTTACTATGTCTCTCATAAACGCTTTGTTCTTTTCTCCTTGTATTTGATGAATGTTGTTACATTCTTTATCCAGTCGACACAGAACATGTTGTTTTCACCATTTCTATTTAGCCAGGATCCTTCGTAAAATCAATCTCTAAAATACAGTTGAATTTTTATTTCAGCTGTGGATTTCTTCAACCAGGTGAATTTGCTATATGGAACCCTCACAGAGTTCTGTACTCCTGAGAATTGTCCTACAATGACTGCTGGACCCAAGTACGGGATACTGGATAATAGTCGAGTTTCTTCTGATGTTTAACACAAATTAGAAATTTACTCTGTACAAGACAGTCCTTTCAATCATTTCAACTTTTTTTTTTTTTTTGACTTGTTTGTGTGACTACAGTTATCTTGAGTAACTTGTCATGCATGCTTTCTGAATATAGGAATTTTTCAATTTATTTGAGTGTTGCTTGCTGTATTATATGGTTGATGGTTCATACAAGGAAAAATAGTGTATTTTGTAGGGTCATTCGCTTGTTTGCTGATTCTACTGCTATATTTATTTGTAATAAATTTAGGTGTAGAACTTTTTAGTGTGGGTTTTGAGTGCTTATACCTGAATGATGACTATATGGATATCCTTGCATTTGAATGACGTTTCTCTTTGTTTTGAAACGTTTCTTTGAACTCCTAAATATGGTTTCAGTTTATACCTAGATCATTTCAAACCCTGTCCATTCCAAGAAATTATGCCTATTTTGACGTATGAACATGGAGCTTGATTATCTAATTTCCTTGAGAATCCTTTTTTCTTATTTTTTCTCCATCCTCTGTTCCTCTGAAAAGTTTTAAATTAATTTTACAGGTATGAGTATAGGTGGGCTGATGGTGTACAAATTAAAAAGCCTATTGAGGTCTCTGCTTCAAAATACGTTGAATATTTAATGGATTGGATTGAATCTCAGCTCGATGACGAATCAATATTCCCTCAAAAGCTTGGTAATCATCAGTCGTGTTTGCTAAAAAAGTTGAGTTTCTGGGATTATTCTTATTAATTGTTCGATTTCCTTTGTTAGGTACGCCATTTCCTCCAAACTTCAAGGAGGTTGTGAAGACGATATTTAAAAGGTTGTTCCGTGTATACGCCCACATATACCATTCTCACTTCCAGAAAATTGTGAGCCTTAAGGAGGAGGCACATTTAAATACATGCTTCAAGCATTTCATACTTTTTACCCATGTAAGTCATTCATTCAGATTAGCTTATTTTTATAATTTATTATTTCTACTGGCAGTTTATATATTTTTTTTTTATAAAACAAGTGCTTCCACTACGCCTAGAAAGCACATTAATTATATGGCTATGGTCGGTTCTTGAACATATTAACTCAATGATTAAGAAATTATGTTAGGAGGAAGATGGTTTATTGTTCACTCGTTGACATATTACAATCATGTTTTCTTGGCTAGAACACTTGTATCTTTCAAGAATCTTACTCGTTTACCGTGCCATTTCTCCAGGAATTTGGTTTAATTGACAAAAGGGAGCTGGCTCCGCTTCAGGAGCTGATTGAATCCATTATTGTTCCATACTGAACAGGTTTACATAACTGGACAGAAAACCTATTCTAGAGACACAACTAATGAAATAATCAATTGCTTTCTGCATTTTACTGTAATGTTTGTATGGTGGTGTTATTGTGTACATGTGTTCTGTATTTGAATGTTTTAAGTTTGTGGATGCTCCTCTTCCCATGGACCAAGCTGATTAAGGAAACCAGCTTCTTGGTTCAAAGGGAATGAAGTTGATGGCTTGCTAGGTTAAATGTATCTTCTCCTTTTTCTCACATGAGGTGTTAGCATTTCAAATTGCATAAATTTCAATACAGGTTACTGTTTGAGGTGGTAAATTTTTATTTATGTATTCTTATGAGCATGGTGTAAACTCTCTTGTTTGCATTGCCATCCAACATTTTTTGTACTTCGGAAGGTTTCATCGGCACGAGTAGCAATATGTTATGCATATTACTTTAGTTCTTTCTGACATGAAAATGTCGTAAATGTCGAAAAAAAAAAATGCAACAAATTGTCAACATGGTCACTTGTAGCTTATTTTGATATCTTTTTATTTTCTCTTCCTTATAAGACCTTGTGAGTTTGTGGTCTTTTATGAGTCGGTTGATGATATTTTGGTTTTCCTTTCCAGCTTTTTGAGAAATAGTAGCATTTGACAACTATTTTTGTTTCTAATTTTCCTTTTTTTTAGAAATATTTCCAGAATTGTGAAGTAAGAACTTTGAATACGACACATTATGGTTATGTTTTTTCAAATATAAATAAAAGCATTTTTTCTTCATTAACTTTAAATTACACAATAAATATTACATAATTCTTTTTTTATATTTAATTGTAAAAGCTATTTTCATGAAATTTGTTAGAATTTTATCTAATTTTTAAGAAGCTAGATAGGTTTATCGATTTCTTTTTTCACTAAAAAAAAGGAAGAACAAGGAAAAAAATTTCCACCTAAATTAAACAATGGAAAATTGACAATATTCTGTTATGTCGTCATTTGCATTTCAAAATATGAGAGTTTATGCTGAAAAATAAATATAGTTAATTTTTACATAAATGTTTATATCGTGTAACTTTATCAACACCCGACTTTCATATAGACGAACAAATAGGATATGATTAAATGATTGAAAAACACCCGACTTTCATATAGACGAACAAATAGGATATGATTGAATTATTGAAAAATTCTAAAATGTTTCCAACCAAATAGAAACTTTTAAAAGATAAATACCAAATAAATAAATAAAAGCTTTTAAATACTAGGGACTAGAACATAAATTTAGCCCTAATTTTTAAGGAAGGAAAAGTAGTCTCATTTGTGTTCTAAACAATTAGGAGCCAAAGACAGCAAAACCAGATCTGTATCCAAGTATGAATTTCTAAGGGACGACTTTATTGGCCAAGGCCTACGAACTCTGAGTAATTCTCAGAAGAGGTCCTATATTCGAATTATCAAGTAAACTTAATAAGAAAAATTCTTGATCTACGTACTAGTAGAGGTGCAAGCTTCGTTGAAGAATTTGTATATTAGATATGGAAATTTCTATAAATAATGAAAAAATAAAAACGAAGAACATTACGAAACCAAACAGGTCTTTTACCAGATGAACAAAAACTTGTCAAATTCTTCAATCATATGAACAAAAACAAGTTGGATACTTTTACCACATATTCTTTGAAGGCTGCTTGACAAACTTTGAAATAGGAGGACAAGAAGCTTCAAAGCTTTATCCAGAGGTGAACTACGCTCGCATGGATGATTACCTGAAGAAATTTATGAGCACATCAAAGAAGAGGTTGATTATGAACTTAATAGCAATGCATGCCAAAACAAATACACTTGTTAATTTCTTCCCCTGTGTAGTTAAGTTTGATTCCAGTATTTGTAATCTTTGAAGTTACACTATCAATCATAGTTTCTTTTTTGCTTTCTTTGATTTCCTTTGCAACAAACATATATATTGATATGTACATTTTTAAGCAAATGTCTTTCTATCGAAAAAGATAACAGAACATCATTCATCTCTTCAAAATCTGAATTCACAAAACTATCATTATTCTCGGTTGATTAACTTAGGGGTGGCTTACTAACAAAGCTAAAAGGAAATATTGTTTATACATAGCACTACTAAGTCTCACCATGCTAATAAATTGTAAAGAATGAGTTTATAATACATACTTTTACAATGTTCTTGTAGCATTGATATGAAACTCATTCAATTAAGGACATGTTTGGATGACTTTCAAGTGTTAGCTTTCAATCCAATGCAACAGCTAAAATAACATCTCAAACAACTTTCTCTTGATTGAGCTTGAACAAAAGATAAAAGAGCTACCAAGCAGATGAGTATGTCTTGAATATTTTAGAAAATTATTCTTAATAGTAATCAATATTGCACAATGTAATTTCAACTAAATTGGCACAACAATGATGCCTTTTAACATTTAACTCATTCTAAACTATTACTTGTTAGGAACAACAAAACTCCACATTGGTATGATATTGTCCACTTTGATCATAAACTCTTATGAGTTTACTTTCAGTGTCCTTTTCTTATATATCCATGATCTTCCTCTTAATTAGTCAATGTGGTATCATGAATCTTCACTATAACTACACCTTTGAGGCTCACAACTTCTTTGTTCGACACTTGAGGAAGATATTAAGTTAAGATAAGGGCATGACTCTGATACCATGTTAGGAACAACAAACCTCTCTATTAATATGGTATTATCCACTTTAAGTATAAGCTCTCATGTCTCCCAATTGGTTGGATTGTAGGTTAATGATTTACTTTATGGGTGAGGTCTTTGGTTCAAGTCTAAGATGTTTTGTTTTTGGTTTCTTCAAAAGGTCTTATACCAATGGAGATAGTGTTCCTTATTCATGTACCCATGGTCTTCTCCTTCATTAGCCAAGTTTGGGACTTCAACAATCCTCAACATAAGATAAAGAGAATCTAATACATGAGAAAAAGACATGAGGCACGAATATATCGAATGAGCTATATGGAAGTTCTTACTCCCTCCCAAATACTATTATATGCTTGCGTATGTCATTAAAGTACGTACTTTATATCACAAGCAACCTTACCTCGAACAAGGAAGCACTTTTGCCTTAAGCATTTCACCATTCGCGCTAAAGTCAAAGCCACCTTTTGGATTTCAAATCAAAGTTTATCATGTTCCTTTCAACATTAAACACGTTTGTGTCTTCTTCTCCAGCCTCCACTTTGCATATCTGGATGGGTGAACCGCTGGTCGTTTTACAAGTATCGTTTCCATTTGCCGCACGATCTCTCATTTCATGTTTCTTAAACTTTTCAATTTGATCTGACAGAGCCGCGTCAAAGTTTAGTAACATCATTCCCGTGTTTTCAAGACTTCCAAGATTACTGTTAATGGCAAGCGCCAGACTCTTTTGTGCTTTCTCTAAGATATCTTGCAAGTATTTTCCTTGAGCCTCTATTCTCATTTGTAACTTATTTTGTACCTGTCTTTACAATGACCAATAAAATGACAATTGATCACAAACTTGAGATCGAATCTGTTATAATTAGAAGAATTAAGCAAGATATACCTCGAGTTGTTCTAGTATTGTTTTCTGCACTTCAACCTGTGATTTTAGTGCCGCAGCAATTTGCAACCCTCTGTTTAAGTTAAGACCATTATATAAAATGAAGGTACATTGACAATTTATATATAAAATGGAATATTATGATGCAATAGATAATCACACATTCAAGAATGTTTGCCTCCTTTTGTTATTTTTATTTTCATACCTACCTTGTAGGAGAACTTCGAATTCTGAGAAAACTGTACTTAACAAGAAGCTTAGTTTTTCTCACTGATTTAATTTCAGTATCCATGATGAGAGAATAAAAAAAAAACAAAAAAAAAAACAATATAACGCTAACTTATATGTTTGCAAAAATACTATTGAAGCCATTGAAATGTCAGTAAAATTCGAACATGTAGAAGAACATTGATGAGATACAAAAAGACAGACCTGTCATCTTCCTCAACTGTAAAATTGCTGATTATCCCTGAAAATTTTATTGTTAGAATTTATGAATGAGCTTTCTAGAGTTAAACACTACGATGCAAACAAGAGAATATACGAATTAAAACCAGATGGCGTCTAGTAAAATGTAAATGCTCAGAAGAATAACAAACTATTTGATAAGTAATATCAGATACAGAAAGA
This sequence comes from Cucurbita pepo subsp. pepo, assembly GCF_002806865.2. Lineage (NCBI taxonomy): Eukaryota > Viridiplantae > Streptophyta > Magnoliopsida > Cucurbitales > Cucurbitaceae > Cucurbita > Cucurbita pepo. The sequence goes on from NC_036642.1 coordinate 767,001, forward strand.
TTATCAAAATATATGTACTCTGGGAATTCAAAGTCTTTAGGGTAAAATTAGCAAATGCAATCAAAAGAGGTACTTACAAATTGTCCTATGTCCAGACAGATTGACTTACCGCTGTTTTCATTCCTTTTCTCAGCCACATTTTGCTTTCGTGTTTGCAGTCCAAGTCTATACTTCTGAAGATTAAAAATTTCTGTCATTTCATTCCCATTCAAGCCATAATAAGAGAAGTGAGATATCATGAAGCAATGGTTTCAATACTTACCTGCAAATGGCTCTTCAAGTGGTACAAAGTCAAGCCCTTTAAACCCATCAATCTTAACACAGACTTGGGAGTTGCTTCTGAAAAAGACAATGCCCTCTAACAGCTTAAATTAATATAGTTCATTGCAGGAAAAAAAAAAAAAAAAAAAAAAAAANAAAAAAAAAAAAAAAAAAAAAAAAAAAAAAAAAAAAAAAAAAAAAAAAAAAAGCAGCCCTGATATATAGGCTAGTTTACAATATAATATAAGTTCGAACTATCAACATAAATTTTCTTTTCTAAATTCGACTGCTAAAAGTATTCATCTACTTCTCATGTCCATGAATTGATGGGATTGTCTAGAAAAGCACTTGGGCGATCAGTCAGTCTTTCTCTTCAGACTGGCGATTGGAGAAGGGACAAAAGGAAAAGGAACTACCGACAGTTGACTACAATACTGCCATTGGCAGCATCTAAAATAGAATGCTCTAACAACTGATGACAGATCTCCATCAAGAAGCAATTACTAAATGAATTTAAATTATGTCCTGTTACCCACGAACATCATTGAATCACCACTTCATTTCCCAAAACAATAATTAGACGAATTCGTTTGATAGTAAGCTGCAATTTACATATAGCTAATGAGATTGGAAGAATTCGCCTAGAAAGCCATTAATATCTCTCAGTTTCAGCAATATAAGAACACAGAACAAGGTCAACAAATATTCGATATAAAATACGATATTGTTAATGTTCAAGATCATCATTCAAAAACGAGAGAAAATTCCAAACCAGGCGCAATTTTAAAAAAGATTACAAGGAAACTGCAAGAATGATGAACGCGAAACTTACTTCCAGGGCCACCGAGCTTGGTGACAGCGTCCACAAAACGGTCGTGAAGATCAGCCGTCCATCTCAGCCTTGGCTTAGGGTCTCTCGTCATCAGCACGCCATTCTCGTACGGGTAATTCCGTTCCATTTTCCAGCAGATCGAAAATTCAACTCATCAGCCTCACCATTTTCCTTCTTCCTCTACTTTCCTTCCCTTCTCTACGCCAAATTTCAGTCTCTCCCTACTCAGCTCTAATTAATAATCCTCGTTCTTCTTCCTAACACAGATACTTTCAATCCAATCACACTTCAAATTCAAGGATGTTAACTGAATGGATAAGCCAGAGCTGACTAATTTAACACAGAAAACAACTCGACTTCAATCGGCAACAAATCAAGTGAAGGAAATCAATCACCGTTAGGCTCTGATCACTGATGACTCCTCGATCTTCTTCCAACACAGAAATGTCCAATCCAATCACACTTGAAACATCAACGACCTCAAGGCATAGACTACTGAGTACACTCCTCGATCTTCTTCGCCCAAACACAAAATACTTGCATTAATCCAACAAATCACGCTTCAAATTCAGAGATGATCATCGAATAAAATAGTCGTAGAACAGAAACTCAACACAAAAACAAACTCGGTTTACATTCGGAAACAAAGACAGTGAAGGGAATAATCAATGGCGGGGTAGAGGGAAGCAAATGGAGCGAACCACGGCGACGAATATGAAGGCAACACTAAATCCATAATAGAAAAGGAAAATATACGAGGCGCCAAGTCTCCTTTCTTACGGTCTCCTCCACGAATAGCAACCGTTCGATCAATGATATCTTTGACTGGGCAGTTAAAAATGCGGATGTCAAGAGGAAAAGGCAGGCTCACCGTGAGAACAATGTAGACGATAGTTTTAATGTGCCACATGGATGCCAGCGTGGATTATTCGTCCGGCGTCCACGGGTAAAGGAATATTAGCAGAGTCACGTGTCGCGTAGGTTTGGCGCGTGTATACTAGTAAAGGAATACGACGCAGTTTTATGGTCTATTTTTATGTTTCAAATATATGTTTAATTGAATTTTTTGTTTTTTTTTTCCTTTAATTTTTTATATTTTAAAAAATTTTAGTTTTTATTTGTAAATTTAATGTTGATTTTGTAATTTAATTTATTTAAATTTGACATTTACAATGAAAATAATTTGTATTCTTTATAGTGCTCGGAATTGATAATGTTTATCATATTTAAAAAAAAAATTAGTACTTTATTTTTATTAAAAAAAATTATATTTTCAAAAGTTTCAATTTTGTATTTAATATTAATAACGAAATACTTAAAATTTTAAAACTTAAATTTATAAGTTGGGTTTAAGTGTAAATCGACCCGTTTTTCTTGGGCCTGGGCCTTAGGCCCAAATTGGTGAAAATGTAAAGGCGCCAATACCAACCTTCGCCTAGCGTAGGTTTCTCTCTCTCTTTAACAATTCCTTTTGGTCATACGACGGCGACGACGATGCTCAGGTGGTGTTCGAAGCTTCGATCTGCGGCGGCGAAACCATCTCAAATTGTACATAGCGTTTCTTCCACCCGCAGGATCTTTCACTCTGCTCCATCACTTTACCAGCCTCTCCATTTCTCTCCGAATAATTTGAGTTCCAGGTCCCTTCTCAATGCATCTTTACAGACTCATTCTTCGCTTGCGGCTTACCAGTGCATTCGATCTTCGCTCTCACCTCTCTATGTAAGTTTAGTTTAGTTTCGTTTTCTTTGGTATTTTGTTTAGTTCGTTGAGATGCTTGTAACTATATATTGGATTTCCGGGAAATGCTTGGGAGGTAGGGGAATCGCTTGATTTTGAGCTGATGAAAGGAATTGTTTAGGAAAAATTGACTCACTGGAGTCTCTATTCCCGTATTTCTTTGTTTGCACCATTTGATATTAAACGATGTTCGGTTACATAATTAAGGCTGTTCAAGTGCGACATGTTTCGTCAAGAGAGCGAAAGAAGAGGAGAAAGCCGATGACGCCAGTTACTTCCAAATTGAAGAAAACGAAGATAAAATGTTACTCGTGAGTTTTCAAAATTATGGTTTTTATTAATGAATTTTGGTTCTTTATCATTATTGTCTTGCAAGTTTGTGAGTAAATGACACTTTAAGATTTTCGATCAGGTCTTACAAGTCTAGGTTTTGGGTGAGGAAGGATGGGAGCATTAAACGTCGAAAGGAAGGGAAAAGGCACAATGCTCATTTGAAGGTTTGTCATTCTGTTTTATCAAATATGCTCCTTGGTTTAGTATTGTTTTGGCGTAGATATGTAAGTATTTGGAGGGCAGAGATTAGCTATACCATGTAAATTGGCCATTCTCTGAAAATTTCGTTTCAAGTTAGCTCATGTCTATCACTACATTGCCTCTGGCCTCTGGGTTTAAGCAGATATGTATAATGCTTGTTTATATGTTTTACGCGTCTTTATAATAATTTGCGTTTCAACCACTTCTTTTGTTTAGAATTGTAACCCTTAAGCAGAATGATTGAGCCTTTGATCTTAGCATTACTTATAGATTTATGATTTCGTTTTTAGAAAAGAACTGAATTTTGGTCGTTTTTTTGTTGTTCTATGTAGTTTAGACTATCTAATATATGCTAATGCTAATTTTAGTTCTCAGTTCTTCATGCTTAAATTGTAGCACGGGTTTAATGTGTATCTTTAATAGCTTTTGGAGATAGTTTTGAGGAGTTTCTACCCCCCGGGGGTTATGATGTCAACGATTTCTGCTCTTCATTTTCATTTCACAACTCCCATGTCTTTTACGAAGCTTAATACTCATGCTAGGGCATCTTTCTTGTTCAAAAAGATAAAGTAAATGCTTTTGTGAACTATTTGTTTGCATTTTAATCCTGAAGTTATCGTCGAGCATTGTATGTCCATCAATAAGGTCTTATCCCTAAAGTTATCATTATGATTGAGCATCTTGTGTCCATCAATAAGCCCTTATCCCTAAAACTTATTATTGCTATAATAATTCGAGACACAATATGGGAGAATGTGGCTAACTCAACCTTCCATCAAGTTGTCTTTAGCATCATTTTGTGGGAAAGTTGGGCTCCTTTAAGGCCTCCTTGAATCTTGGAGTCTAGAAGTCATGGGGATATTAGGATCAAGAAGCAAGAGAATTGAGGATTAGGTTTCTGGATGGGCTTGTAAATATGGCCTCTTTGAGTGACGTTCTTAAAGATGAACGAGCCTATCTAAAAGCGTAGTTTGCGCAGGTAATTGGGAAAGAGGCGATAAGTTGGAGGCAATTGGGAAAGAGGCGATAAGTTGGAGGCAAAAGCTTAAGTTAGATGGGTGGGGGAAGGAGATTGCGATTCTGAAGACTTCAATAAAATCACTAGCGGAGGGAGTAAGAACACAATATGCCTTTTGGAGAATGACAATGGCGAGAGGCTTCGAGGGGAAAAAGAGATTGAGAAGAAGATAGTCCTTTTTTTGCTTCTCTCTATGCTTCAGTAGTTCTTAACTATGTATATGTGAGATCCCACGTCGGTTGGAAAGGAAAACAAAACATTGTTTATAAAGGTGTGAAGATTTCTCTCTAGCAGACGCGTTTTAAAAATTTTGAAGTGAAGTCCAAAAGAGAAAACCAAAAGAACAATATCTGCTAGCAGTGAACTTGGGTCGCTATAGTATGTATGAGACTATTTTCTCATCTATACACTAGAGTTGCATACACTAGCTTTTTAGCTATGTACCTCCGACATGCATCGGATGGCTCTTCACTCCTTTATTCCATTCCATTTTATTTTTTTATCGCTATTTTAATATACTTCATTGAGCCAATTCAAAATGCAAAACTCAGCTTCCTGAAATTAACCATGTTGTTTGTATTTTCAATGCAGTCCAAGAAAGCAAAGCGTAGACTGAGACAGCCAGCCACTGTCCCATTGGCTTATGCCAAGGTAATGAAGAAGCTCAACTTTTGTGGTTAAATTATTGGTACAAGTCTCCTCTCGTGCTAGTTTCAAGATCACCATCGAGATATCAGTCCTTGCTCATCTTTTGGATTTTATATTAAGTGCCTTAGAACAAGCTAAGAAAACAATTATTTCTTCTTTATTTGAAGTTTTGATGATAGAGATGATTGTGATTAAAAACGAGGTGATCTTTCAATTGTCTCCTTGTACCCTGAGTTAACCCCTAACAGTGTCCAATAATATTTATCTTTCGCATGGGATACGGTCCTACATGTGGCTTGCAATTAGCGATGTCCACGACACTAGGACCTCGTCTCTACCTTCCATTTAATTTTCTATCCCTTTGAAATTTCCCTATAAATTTGTCGAGGATCAAAAGGGGAGATTCTAGGTCGGATATTTGTGGAGATCGAGTTTGTTATATGATCGAGTTTCCAATAAATTTCGTTTATCTTTCGCATGTGATATCGTTTAGTTTTTTAAGATTTTGATTGAATTAAATGAATTAAAATTATCTTGGTTCATCCTCGCTTTAGGAATTGCCAAAATATCTCTTTTTCTTAAAAATGAAATACATGATTATTTTGTTAAAGTTGGCATCGAATATTTTATCGCGGCTAAAGTATGTAAATAAATTCATAGAAACTTTCTCCGATGAGAATCCAAAAAGTTTTTGGGCAAGATAAGGAAGGAACCTGTCGGTTCCCTCGAAATGATCTCGAGTTATTTACTCCCTCTCCTCTTCAAGGAGCTATTTCCTCTCCTTCGTTACCTGTAAAGAAGGGAGTTTTTCCGATGGGCTGGAGGAGGAGGGTACCTTTTCACAAGAGAGGGTATCCACTTCGGCTTGGAAGAAGCTTAACCCAAAAGAAGTTATCATATGCTCGTGTCCTAAAAACGTTTTATTAAAAAATATATATATCATCTCATAATTCTCACGTTCAACAACCTTTTCATAGTTCTCACTTTCAAAAACCTTTTTATCTATGAAAACTATATAACAAAGTTATAGTGCAAATTTTCTTGAGATTCTTCCATTTTGGTTTAAGTTTATATCTTTTAATTTAACTTTAAAAAGCTAGTAACTAAATTTCATTCTATTAGATCAAGAGATTTCTACTTCAANTTAAAAAAAAAAAAAAAAAAAAAAAATTACAAAAGGCGAAAGATAATATTTTAATAAAACAGAAAATAAAAGGTATTTTTTAAACTTATTTTATAAATTAACGGCATTTACTCCGAGCAAATAGGACACGTGTCGGATCATAACGAACCAAAGACAGATCACCCAATCGTTCACGTATGAGTCATCAACGACCACTCAACGACTTACAGATCCCACAAAAAAAATTCTCTGCAGCTTCTCAGTTTCTGTACATTTCCATGGCGGTCTTCCACGCCACACCTCAGCATTCATTTTCGCCGCTGTCTCTTTCCAATTTCCTCCACCCAACCGTCTCCACCGCACCCAACTCCATTCCATGGTGCCATTTTCGTCCTCTCCGTTCCAGAAAAGCTTCCATTGCTTTCAATGGTATCTCTCGCGCCATTTACGAACCCCGCTCTTCCCAGGAATCTAACAAACCCATCTTCAAAGTCCCCTGTTCCAGTCGGAGGTTCTTGCCAATGGAGTCTCCAGAAACTTCGCCTTCTTCTAGAGAATTTCTTCTTCTGAAATCGTCCGCTTCGGATGGCGCTACCACTTCTCCCACTCTCTCTCAAAGTGTGAGCAATAGAAGATGAACTGGATTCTTGAGCTTTGATTTTGTTTTTGTGTTTTTTCGGGTTGTGGATTATGATTTATCGTTTATGCTCTGTAGGTGTTTTCGGTAATTCATTTGGCTGTTTCTCTTGGAATTATTCTTGCGACTGATAAGCTCTTGAAAAAGGCTTTTGTGGCTGCTGCGATTAAGTTCCCCAGTGCGTTGTTTGGGATGTTTTGTATCTTCACTGTTTTGTTGGCTCTTGATTCTACTGTTCCATCGGCTGCTACTGGCGTTATGAACTTCTTTGAACCGGCTCTCTTGTTTATCCAGAGGTGGCTACCTCTGTTCTATGTTCCATCGTTGGTTATTTTGCCTTTGTCTGTGAAGGACATCCCTGCGGCATCTGGGATCAAAATTTGCTTCATAATAGGTACATAAATTTTATCATCATCTGTGGTATCTATGAGAATTTGATCAACCAAATGTTAAACGAGCCTTACATATCATTTGGGGTGGATTTGTTACTTCTAATTCTCATAGTTACATCTAGCCTTCATCGTGTGTTTGAATCTTCAAGTGAGCTTAATTGGTAACAAAAATCTTTGATATCTCCAGAATCTAAGCTTAATTAGTAAGAAAAATCGTTGATATCTTCAGATTCTGAGCTTAATTAGTAAGGAAAATCGTTGATATCTCCAGAATCTGAGCTTAATTAGTAAGGAAAATTGTTAATATCTCCAGAATCTGAGCTTAATTAGTAAGGAAAATGGTTGATATCTCCAGAATCTGAGCTTAATTAGTAAGAAAAGTCTTTGATATCTCCAAAACTGTTGAAAAATAGATTAGTAAGAAAAATCATGTATCACTTTGCCTCTCCCTCCTCTGTGGCTGTGTGAGTTTCAGTTTATTGGCTTACCCTCTTCCATTCACTGGTGCTTTGCAGTTGTAGGCTGGCTAGCTACTCTATGTGTTGCAGGATATATGGCCATAGCTGTTAGAAATATTGTAAAAACTGAAATGACTGATGCTGAGCCTATGCAAAAACCATCTCCCTTTTCTTTTGTTGAAGTTTGGAGCTGGACTGGAATTTTTGTGGCATCTTTTGTTGGTGCTTTATTTTATCCAACAGCACTAGGAACAAGCGCTCGAACGTTCCTTCCGTTCCTCCTTGCATCGACGGTCTTGGGCTACATTGTTGGTTCTAAGTAAAGTTCTGTTATCCTCAACTTTAGAAAGCTGAAAAGGATAAAATACCCTTTACTAATGATATGCATCTTATAGTTTGCTGATATGTGATTGCCAGATTACCAGGCAGTGTGAAGACAGTTTTCCACCCAATCATCTGTTGTGCAGTCTCTGCTGATCTTGCAGCACTGGCTTTTGGATACTTTTCCCGCTCTGGGCTTGATCCAATTCTAGGTACAGTCTCAGCCAAGATATGTTTCCTTACGCTTTGATCTCTCCTTCGTTGGCAACAAATCCAAAGATGTTAAAATATGTTGGTTAATGTAACGAACCTAGATCTCTGATAGTCTAAAGTCGCTACTGTGTATATAACAATACTTATTTGTGCGAAAATAATCATTTGAAACTTCAACATAAAACACTGTCATGAACTTACGTGTTAAAAACGTCTTTAAAACGACGTAACAAGTTTCTAAATAAACATTAAAGACAAAAACACCTTATTCTAACTTAAGTCTAAAAAAAAAAATACAATTATCTTATCCTATGCATGTGCCATGGTCTCGACTTGCGATGACGTCGTTAGCCGTACATGAGTGCCTTGTCTTTACCTGAAATAGAAGTAGCACATGACTGGAGTATTTTAAGAAATACTCGGTAAGTAATCCTACTATTGGGGTTAGATGCAAACACATACAATCATGAATGAGACCTATCCTTTCTGTCTATATTTTCTTAGTCAGCTATCCTAAACAGATAATTAGATGTGTATTTACTGTTCTACATGCGGGTCACATGTGCGAGTATAGGTCCACCAATCAGTTCACACAAATGAGTATGTTATGTACACAGTAACGACTTTAGGTATCAGAAATCTAGGTTCGTTACACTTGAAAAACTCATATAGTCCTTATTCCCGTGTACCTAGCTTTTATCTTTCACATCTTACTAAAATTTCTGTTTGTATGACTGGCAATCCTCTATAAAATTTCAGCTTCATATTTGACAAAAGCATCATCTAACCCTGGAGCTGGTGATATTCTAATGGGATTTTTGGGATCTGTTATCCTTTCCTTCGCTTTCTCGATGTTCAAACAGAGAAAGGTAATTTTCTTTCTTATTTATCATATGATTTCGTTTTTGTGCTTGATATGTTTTGGTTCTTATAAAGCCTAAAACTCTTCGATTAAGTATAGAATCAAACTTTGCGTATGGCTTAATGATCGTTTAAGTCTTATCCCGGAATGATCTTTTGAGTCCCGAGCTAGGATCAATTTTTATTTTCGCGTTTGAGCATTCATTTCTATTATAATCATTTTTTGAAATCAAGAACATGGAGGTCGGAATTCGAACCTATGTTCTCTTGATCGAGGATATATACCTTAGCCAATTTAGCTATGCTGTTTGAAATCTCTCTTGTATTTTGCAGCTCGTTAAAAGGCATGCGGCCGAGATCTTTACCTCTGTTATTATCTCAACTATATTCTCCTTGTACTCAACTGCTCTTATTGGACGTTTCATTGGACTAGAGCCAAACTTGACTGTTTCAATCCTACCAAGATGTATAACTGTCGCCTTGGCACTCAGCATTGTGACATTTTTTGAAGGTACAACAACCATACAATTACAGTAATCTCGTAATCTTAGGCACCAATTGTGATTTACAAAAAAATAGTAGCAAATTGTTATCTGAAGCTGTTTTATCGGTATGATATCTGACAGGCTCAGTTTATAGCATTACTGTCTGTTAACTTAGTTCCTTACTCGTTGTAGGCACCAATTCATCTGTCACGGCTGCTGTCGTCGTTGTAACCGGTCTGGTCGGGGCAAATTTTGTCCAAGCAGCCCTTGATAATCTGAAGTTTCGTGATCCTATCGCTCGGGGAATTGCAACTGCTTCGAGGTATGAACTATGGCACAATGAATCCATATTAGCAAGTTGGTTTCATTCATACATAGGAAGTAAAATCCATGTCATATATTATATGACATGCTATTATAGTATGGGTAATTTAGCCTGTGTTCGCCCCTCCTTAATGAAAGAGCGGTTAGAAATCACAACTCTACACAATGGTATGATATTATCCACTTTGAGTATAAGCTCTCATGGCTTTGCTTTAGCTTCCCCTCATACCAATTAGGCTTCCCCTCATACCAATGGAGATGTATTCCTTACTTATAAACCCATGATCATCCCTCTAAATTAGCCAATGTGAGACTCCCTCCCAACAATCCTCAACGAAAGCTGGTTAATCAAGAGAGGAAGCACCTAAGATCAAATATTTCGAGTCGACTTTCGTAGAGAGGGCTGCCCTTTTGTTATAGCTTTCTTCTAGTAATCTTTGATTTTGTCAATAGAAACTAGAAGTCATTGAGCTTCATCGTTACCATTTGTTTGTGTTTCAGTGCACACGGGCTCGGAACCGCAGCATTATCGGCCAAGGAACCCGAGGCTCTCCCGTTCTGTGCCATAGCCTATGCCTTGAATGGAATATTTGGCTCTGTGCTTTGCTCACTTCCATTAGTTAGGCAAAGCCTGATTGCCATCGCTGGCTGATATAAAGCCACTCTCTTGCTCACCGTCACTTGTAAGCAGTTTGGTAAAAGGAAAATCAGGAAAGCATGGACTTTGTAGTTTGTACAGGGAAGGACTGCTGATTTTCAAGTTATTTATTATTATTTTTTTCTTCAACATCTTCCTTATTTCAAAGAAATTAGAAAAAAAAAAAAAAAATTGAAATCCAGCTGGATATAGTTTCAGGAGTTTCATGTATAAAATCACTCGCATTTACGATCATATCTAGTAAGTTTATATAATTATTTATTTGATAATAATTATTAAGATTTATTATAAAATAAACTAAAAATATATAAAATTAAGGTATAGGAATTAAAATTAAACCAAAATTTAATTAATTATTAAAAATACTTTATTTATATGAAATTCTGATAATAATTTTCGTGAAACATCAAATACAAATTTATAGACAAATTTTTTCTAAATATCATAATTAAATTTTGTGTTTTTTTTTAATTACTGTTTTAATAGGGTTTTCATTAATAAAATACTCTTGAAAAGTATTATAAAATTGAAATTTAAAGTTAAAAATATTTTATATAATTTAATTTTTTTTTTAGGGTTTAGGGTTATTATAAAAATGCTAATTAAAAATCGAGTATACAAATTTTATTTAAAATATTTATGAAAGTTTAACGTATTATTGTTAATATTCATAAGCTTTAAAAAGATACGAACTAGCCACTAATACTCATAAAAAAATATAAATTAATTAAATATTAATAATAAAATAAAATATAATTATCAATCAAATCATAAATAAAAGAATATTAAGATATATTTTATAAATAATACATTATTCAAATATTATATCTAGTTATGATTGGGGAGAACAGGAACAACAAATCAAAATTGGTAGTTACCAAAGCCAATCTCTGCAGAAACTTCGAATTTTGCATATCATTTCCGCTTTCGATTCTTTTGTTTGTTTGTTTTTTACATTACAAATCTCCACCGATCAGGAATTTCAGAACAATAATTCATTGTAAAACAGCCTATAAAGCTCAGACTACAACAATACAACACAACGCTTGAATTGAAAAGGCTAAATCCAGACATCGGCCGGCGCGGCGACTGAGAAAAACACTCACCACAGTAACTTCAAGCTTTTGCGGCCTCGACCGGCGCCTTGGCCTTGCTGGCAGAAATCTGCTCGAACAGATCTCTGATCTTCAATCCGACTATGGTTTGGAAGAAGCCTGTGCCATTGTTGCTTCCGGGGAAGTCCGCGTGCTTCAGCATCTGTTGAGTCACTTCGCCGTAGAAATTTGTCGACAGATTGCTCAGATGGCTTTCGACATAGATCAGCTCGTCGAGTCTGTCGAATTGCCCGTCCATTTCCAGTACGGATACCTGCAAATCGTCATTCAGACATTTCATCAAACACCTTGTGTGCACCGCCAAAGTATTCGACTGTGAGTTCTCTTCTTCTTCTCTTTCGTATTTCTATATTTCTTTTTAAAAAAAATATTTGAATTCAAACCATATTACAAAAATAAAAACTATTTAAAAAAAAATGCAAAACTTAGTTTGATTTAATAAACGTAGGTAAAATAAAATGTAAACAAAAAAAGAAACATATTTATATACTTAATAAAATTAGATAATAATATTATTATTATTATTTAACTTAATATTTTAAAATTTTAGGTACTAATGAAAAATTATAAATATTGGTTTCATTCAATAAATAAATTTAAAAAACAAAACATAAATACTTTTGATTATTTTCATATTTTAAAATTTGATTATAATTTTAGAAAGGGTTTCATAAATAGTTTACTTTAAATAAATCATAAAAACACTAAAAAAAAAACATGAATATGATGAATAAGAAACGAAAACATCGCCAAAATTCAACGAAAAAATCTTTAAAAATGACGAAAACATCACCAAAACCTAATTTATGAGTGAGTTTTAGTGAATTTTAACCCGAATTAGTCATGAAAAATGATAAACAAGAGACGAAAACATCACCAAAACCCAACTTTCGAGTTAGTTGTAGTGAATTTTAAGGAGAATTAGTGGTAGATATTACCTCATTGCCATAGTAAATTTCAGGGCCATAGGAGAATTTGATGCCAGGGTAAGAACAAGTGAGCTTTCTTCCACAAGGAATCCAAGAAATGGTAGAGCCTTCATCGAACAAATAAACTGGATCAAAAAACTCCACCCCTTCCTTCATTATCAGCCTTACTCTCAACACTTTTCCTTCATTATCATCTGGAATTAGCTTTGTTGGTAGCACTTCAATCACTGCATCTGCATATTGCTTCTGTGGGTCTGCAAATTCATGTATATCACACACATCAGATACTAACCCCCTTCTTCTTGTTCTTGGACATCAAAAACACCTTCTAAATTCCTTCAAATCTTACCAATATAGGCATCGAAGTCGGGTTTTCGAGCTTCGATACTCGCTTTGATGCTCTCTAGACTGTGCCCTCTCTCAGCCATGTCCCTCTGTAAATGGGGGCAGGGGGTTCTTTAAAATTACTCTTAAACAGCTCAAAAACTACAAAAGGAAGATAGTTCTTGAGAGGAACCTGAATTTTCCATGCAAATTTAACTTCATTGCTGATGTCCAAGTAGATACTGAAGTCCAACAGGTCTCTTACTCTTGAATCATACCTATTTAATGAAGAAAAAACGAAATCCTCTGTTATTCTTATGTTTTTTTTTTTTTCTGTTCTTTTTTGTATATTGCTCAATTCTTCTACCTAAAATCATCTCAAAATATTAGAAAAAAATAGAGATTAAAGAACTTACATGGGGTGTAAGCCCTCAATGACAAGGATTTTAGGCGGTTTAATGAGCTCAGGAGGGTCGAGAAGGCCAGTGACATGATTGTAAATAGGCTTATCAACAGCCACGCCATTTTTAAGGGCCTTAACTTGTTCATACATAAGATCAAAATCGTTGGCTCTTGGGTCAAGTGCTGTGACTCCCTTTTCTTTTCTTCCTGTTCTGTCCAGTGAGTGATAGTCATCTAAACATATCACGGTGGTGGTGTCACTGATGAGTGTGTTTGAGTCTGGGTTGCCGCCCTTTGGTGGCTCTGCTGCCCCTCCAAACACGCTTGTTAGCCTCCTCATGAAAGTGCTTTTCCCACACCCTGAATCTGCTGCTAGACCAATCACCACTGTCTGTTGCCCACCCGCCGAGCAGGTGATCACGTAGCGGTTGGCCACGCTGCTCTGATCGTCCCTTTTACTGCTCCACCATTTCTTCCCATTGCTGCTGAAGAGAACCAGTTGTTGTTGGTGGTGGTGGTGGTGGTGCTTTTGGTGGAAGCCCAAATGGGATTTTGTGGTTGAGGATGTGAAGGTTGAGTTTAGGGATTGGGTGGTGTACACTGTACAAACTGCCATTCTTTTTTCCTCTTCTTTCTCTCTCAGTTGTTGAGGGAGTGAAGAAGAAGAAGAAGAAGAAGAAGAAGAGGAAGATGGTCTCTTTTGTTGGTGGGGGAGATTTTTTTTCCCCTTATCTTGTAGTGTATGGAGGAGAAATGAAATGAGGGGTGGGTTTTGGCTTTGGCTTTGGCTTTGGCTTGTTTTCCTCCTTTCATTTATATGTTTTCAAGGCTAGATTTGGAACATGAGTGAAATAGGAGGCTGAGAATCGATGAAACCGAAGGGCGATTTAAAAGAGCCACAAATTATCTGTTCGGAACGAAAGAAACCCGAGCGTCTGTGCTTGTGTGCTTGTTGTGTAAAGAGAGGGACATAGATGGCTTTTGTGAATTGGGTCGAGTTTTCTTACTTTGATGCGTTTTTAATAGGTTAAAAATTTAGTGAAGCTCACTTATATGGTAAGAAAGAGCTATTGACTCGAACATTTTGGCCTCTTTGTTGAACGTATATGCTTCAACCAGTTGAATTATACTCGAGTTGACGTCCTTAGAGTTATTGATTCGGATATTTGACGTTTTTGTTGAATGTATATGTTTTTTGAGTTTGCATATCAGAAGAGAAGAGAAGGGAAGGGAGTGTGGAGATGTTGATGAGGAAGCTGTGATGTATGTGAATGAAAGAGGGATGGAAGAATAACAAGGTGGGGATTTGTTGGCAGTTTGGATAGTTGAGGGACACGTGGCGGAAGAAGTATGGCTGGTTCAGGATTGGGAGTGGGAGGTGAGGAATGGAGGAGAGATGGAGAGAATGCAATTGCTTTCCCCATCCAATTCAATCTCTGGACTATATAGTTTATTTTGTTGAGTAATTTTTAAAATAAAATAAAAATAATGTTCTAATAATTTAATATTTAATGATATTATGTTTTTAAAGGATGGGAATATTCTATAATATTATATTTTTAATAATAAATAAATAAATTTGTAGCTATATTAATGTTTTTGTTTAAAATATTATCAAATTTGTACCATATATATGTTTTAAAAAGCATGCTATAATATTTTTTATTTACAAATTTTAGAACATATTTTATGTTTAAAGTTAATATTATAATACTTATGAAAGTTTTGGGAAGGTAAAAGTTTTGGGAAGGTAAAAGTTTAGGGTGGAAATTTGAATAATTTAGTGTTTTGTTTTTTTATAAATAAGAAATTGGTAGATGTATTTTTAATGAATCAATTATTTATGATTAATTTATTACGTGGACCTCATACGGTTGCAAAAAGATACATGGAGATTTAATACACGTGGCCCACGTTGCTTACCTCAATTCACCGCATTCACTCTCAATCAAAGGAGACTCATCCCTAAATTAGCAGCCCCTCTCGATTACGCTACGTTAAAATGATTCTATTACTTCTTAAAATAATAATAAAAGAAAAACAATAACCAGTCACTAGCCGCATCCCCCTCCTTGCGGTTAAGGTAACGACTTTGGGCATGGCCAGCTCCCACNCTATCACTAGCCCACTGTCTTCAGGTAAATTCGATCGATCAGATGCAGAAACCAAGGCAAGGTCGGATGGTTGTCCCTGATTCTCAACAGAATCCGATAGACAAGAAAGAATCGAAGTCCCATTGTCTTATTAATTTCATTGGATCTCCTCTCGCTATGGTTCGAGCCGCTTTCGCTCGTTCACCTCATAAACTCGGTCTCCCCTCGCTCGGGTTTCACTACTGTTCTCTATTCTTTCCGGAACTGTCAACTGGGAGGGGCGAAGGCCTGAGATNGAATACTGGTGATAATATCAGCAAAAGAACGTTCTCCTGTGCTTCCAGACATGCCGAGCTCCACATATTCTTGTACAGTCAAAAGGGGATCGATTCCGTAAAAGATGAGATCAGTAAACCATATATATATATATATTTTAAACTTATTTAATAGGTTCAAAATAAAAAGAAAGAAGAAAAAAAGTCTCTTCAATGTAAATTATTTTAAAACGATAAATGTGGCTGCTGGGATTCGAGCCCAGGTCTCCACGGCCACAACGTGGAATTCTCACCACTAAACTACAGCCACTGTTGTGAGACAAATGCAGATTATATATATATTATCTTTTGAAAATAATCATAAGTCAAAAAGTCAAAACCCTACAAATCCCCCAAGTTTGCTCCTGACACAATTGGCCTCTCGTTAGCTGTTTCTCTTCGACTCGACCTGAGCCGAGCTCCCCTACCAGACACCGCCATGGTTGGAAAGCTCGAAGAGGACTCTGCCGTCAGCGAACCGGTTGCCCAAGAAGTTTTTGTGAAATCCGATACGAAAACAGAGAAGAAGAAGAGGAAGAAGAAGAGAGACAGAGAATCGGGTTGTCAAGAGAAGGATGAAATTAGTCACGAGAAGAATGTACTGGAGGGAACTGATTCAGAGCTTCCCAAGAAGAAGAAAAAGCATAAGAAATCAAAGGACGAAAACGTAAGAATCACAACCTCCGATGAAAAGGAAGTGCCGAAGGTGAATGAAAATTCTACCGATGGATCCGTGGTAGTCACTGGTAAAGGTGTAAAGGAGGGAAAGTTCGCACCGCTTAAGTCGTTTGCCGAAGCGGGACTTCCAGATGAAGTATTGGAATGCTGTCGAACTTTCAAAAGTCCATCTCCTATTCAGTCCCACGCTTGGCCGTTCTTGTTGCATGGTCGAGATTTTATTGGCATCGCCGCCACTGGATCAGGTAATTTGTGGATTTGGCTATTAGCATTTTATAATGGGATCATAATCTCCATTGTGTAGCCATAGCGGATATTTTAGTTGTTTGTGGTCACAGGCAAGACTCTGGCGTTTGGTGTACCGGGTATTATGCATGTTTTGAACAAGAGAAAGGGCAAGATGCCGAAGGGGCGGAGTCCTCTCTGTCTAGTTCTATCACCTACGAGGGAATTAGCTCAACAAGTACGTTCTCACGAAATTCAACTCACTTGGATTGCATATTGTATTGATAATTGCATATAGTCTTATATTTCAATTTTTTTTTTTTAATTAGTCTGGACTGTCGTTTGGTTGTACAGTTTTTGTTCTATCTAATAATAATTTAATTCAAGGGAAGTGAGGGAAAAGATTTTATAGGCAGGACTTTTGGAAGCTTTCTAGGGTTAGATTAATTTCCTATTAGGTTAGAGAAGGAAAACTGGCCTAGTGTATCCTCTTAATAATGAGAAATTGGCCAAGCTTTCATCACATGAATGGCTGACGGGTAAACCTTGGTAGGGTTCGATTTGCTATGTAGCCCCTCTGAATGCTATTTTCTTTGTTTATACGTTTTTTATGGCTTATATTACCTTTAACTTGGGGACGGGGATTGGAACCTTATTAAAATTTTCCATCTCGAGATGAGATTAGTTGCACTTGTAAAGTTAAGTGGAATATATCTAAGCTTGTAATTACCATAAGACATCATCAGTTTTATGTGTTTCGATAGTCTTGCAACGCAGAAGACAATGTCCTTGAGATCATAGTAATTGTGTTCATCGCAATGTCAATCTTATGTTTATCTTGTTGTTTTACGAATCAGATTTGTGATTAATTATAGGCTTCATGTGCTATGGCAGATTTCAAGTGTACTTCAAAATGCCGGAGAACCATGTGGTGTGACGTCTACTTGTTTGTATGGAGGTGTCTCCAAAGGAAGCCAAATATCTTGTCTTAAATCTGGTGTTGTATGATGTTTCTGCTTCCTCTTTGTGATTTTGGGACTTTTTTTTTTTTTTTTTTTTTTCATGTTGTAGATTACAACCAACCTAGGACAAGCACACATTTTTTTCCCTTAATTTTGTTCACTCTCTCTTTTTTCATACAATCACACATTTATGTTCTTACCCTCAGGACATTGTTATTGGAACTCCTGGACGCTTAAAGGATTTGATGGAAATGGAGATCTGCAGACTCTCGGAAGTGTCCTTTGTGGTATGTGACCAATCTCTTTGGTACCAAAACTTGTATATTCTTAACCTTAGGAGAATGGTCACTTTGAGTTAAATCTATTGATGTCTATCTTCNTTTTTTTTTTTTTTTTTTTTTTTTTTTTTTTTTTTTTTTTTTTTTTTTTTTTTTTTTTTTTTGTTGTTGTTGTTGTTGTTGTTGTTGTTGCTGCTGCTGCTGCTGCTGCTATAATTGCCATGTTGTGCGTTCATGTATGGGTGCAAGGTGTTCATGAAGAAAACATGTGAATTTAACATCTTTATTATTTAGTTGTGTGTAGTCATTAAAAAATGAAGTATTGAAGCACAATGTAGGATTGCTAATCAGACACGGTGCATCTATGTGGGATTCTGTGAACTATAGTATTTTATACCATAGAAATTGAAAATATAATTTGATCCAATTTGGCGAGTTCCTCGGAGGAGGTTTGGTTGAATGTTAGGTTTAATGTCTCCTTTTGGGTTCAATTTCTAAGGAGTTGTGTTATTACCCTCTGGTCTTATTATTTTGAATTGGTGCCCCTCTTTTGTTTAGTTAACTTTAAGTCTTCTTTTGCTGGACTTTCTTTTTGTATGTACCTTCTGCTTCTTTTGTACTCTTTCATTCTCTCTTGGGTCCCTCCCTCCCTTTTACTCTCTTTCTTCTTCTTCTTCTTTTTTTTTTCTTTTTTTTTTTTTTTTTTTTTTTTTGNNNTTTTTTTTTTTTTTTTTTTTTTTTTTTTTTTTTTTTTTTTTTTTTTTTTTTTAATAATTTTCTCCCCATGAAAGATCACAAAAATTCCAAACCTTGTGTCGCGATAAGGTGCTTGAGTTAGAGATGATTACAATTTGGGTATAACTTAAAATAAGAATTAAATTGTGCACTGTAAAGAACTTTGAACCTAGATATATTAACAGTATGCATGCAATCTGTTATTCAAAATTTCGTCATTTCATAAAATGAATTTGAAAGAGAATACTGATTAGCGGCAATAGATTTTGCTGGGTTCAAACTAGTATCTCTGTTCTGCCTTCTCATTGGTTCTATGTTGTGCCTTTTTCTTTATCTCGATGTGTAATCCTATTAACAAGACAGCTTAAATTCTTGTAGGTTCTTGATGAGGCTGATAGAATGTTGGATATGGGATTTGAACCAGAAGTGCGGTCTATATTAAGCCAGACTTGTACAGGTTAACATATTTGGTCTTCATTTGCATTTTTTTTTACACTCACACTTTTAAATGGCTGTTATATCCTGAGTTTGGTTCTACAAGACTAAAGATTCTATGGGTGCACTCATATTAAGCTCCAACTCTTTTGCAGAACGCCAGATGGTTATGTTCAGTGCCACATGGCCTCTACAAGTTAATCAATTGGCTCAAGAATTCATGGATCCTGACCCAGTAAAGGTGTGCACACTTCGCAATTACTCAATAATGTTCTAATTTGTTATTCTTAAACCTTTTAAGATGGAAGTATTTTATGACAGGTGGTTGTAGGTTCAGAGGATTTGGCTGCCAATCATGATGTCATGCAAATAGTTGAGGTATTCTTTCATATCCAGATGAACTTTATTATAAATTAAACAAAAAGAGTTCAGAATCATTAATCATTCACGTGGATAGGTCTTGGATGATCGTGCACGTGATGATCGTTTAGTTGCTCTGCTTGAAAAATACCATAAATCCCAAAGGTATTTTGAACCTTTCATAAAATTGAAATTATTATAATTAATGATTTGTTCTACATATATGTATCGGAGAATAATGATTTGGCAACAACGGGTTTTTTTCTTTCCAGGAACAGAGTACTGGTTTTTGTCTTGTACAAGAATGAAGCTGCACGAGTCGAAAAAATGCTCCAGAGAAGGTAATCTAGATTGGTGTTTACAATTTTGGCTCCTCTGATTCATCAGGAGATGATTTTTAATTCCTAAAGAATGATCTCTCTATTTTTCTGAGCCTTTTTTTTCCTTTTCTTAAATTCTCTAGGGGTTGGAAGGCTGTTTCTATACATGGTGACAAAGCACAAACTGAACGAACAAAGGCATTGTCATTATTTAAAAGCGGAAGCTATCCATTAATGGTATACATTTGCAAATAATTGTTCCTTCGACAGTTTATGACTATTTTTCATATTGTTACAAGGCTTTACAGTTTTATTTCATCATAGTTCACTTTTTTCAGAGTCTTTTCTCTTCGATTATTGGTATTTTTTACGAATTGTACCTTCTAGTCAAGGCTGTTTTGTGAGTTTTTCCTATTATTCCATTGCAGTGCTGACTAATATCTTGCAACACCATTATGCTTACTGTGTAACAGTAGGAGTATATATATTTTTTTATGCTAAACTGCTTCCTGTTGTGATGGGAATATTCTATAAATTTCCCTTTTTATTTTCAATAGTTAACTATGGCTTGATCAAATGTATATTATGTTGATAATTACAGATAGCTACTGATGTAGCCGCCCGAGGTTTAGATATTCCAGATGTAGAAGTAGTAATTAACTATAGCTTTCCTCTCACAACTGAAGATTATGTCCATAGAATTGGAAGGACTGGACGGGCTGGTAAAAAGGGTGTTGCTCACACATTCTTCATGCAACAAAACAAGGTTATTAAGGATCCTATATATTTCTCCCATTTTTTTTACAAAAAAATTATTTGGCTTGTTCAACTCACTTATCCTTTGCTGCCATTTCTTTTAGGGACTTGCTGGGGAGCTGGTGAATGTTCTCCGTGAAGCCAAGCAAGTTGTACCAGATGCGCTTTTGAAATTTGGTACTCACGTGAAGAAAAAGGTAAAAGATTCTTGTTTATTACATCTTCATAAAACATTCTTGTGTAAACACTGATAACCAGCCTCGATTACGAGCTATTTTGTGTTCTGGAATCAACTTTTTGTTCGTGATTTTGATATCTGATTAGTAGAAGGAAAAAAAAAAACTAATGTTTTTAGCAAATATTAAGCTTGGTAGAACCTTTTCATTCAATATTTTGGATGCACAAAACATTAAAAATGGCGATGTTATGGATTTCATTGCAGGAATCCAAGCTCTATGGAGCACACTTCAAGGAAATTACAGCAGATGCCCCCAAGTCCACGAAGATTACATTCAATGATTCTGACGATGAAGACTGATTTGGTTAGCTTAGCAAAATTCTCCACATATTCATATAATTAATATTCAAATTTGTTATAGGAAAACATGCATTTTCCTGTTCAATTATAAATTTTGATATTGTAGGTGTCATTATTGTATTGGTAAATGAGGTTCCAAAAATATATATATATATATATGTAGTACCCCACCTGTATTCAACATGAACCCACAAACAAAGTTCTCATACATAAATTAGAAGGCAAACTCAACCTTATGGTACAAATCAAAGTACAAAATAAATACAAACAATATAAACATATGAACTTCCCAAACAATTATCTAACAATTCACCACTAAAAACCCCTTAAAAGAAAGAAAGACAGAAAAAGCAACGAAAGATCATTAGAAAAGTTCTCAGAGATCAATAGGGTCTTGAAAGGGATCAAATGGCTGAAAATGGTGAGGATTGAGAAGGTGTTTCTTAGGGCTTCTAAAGCTTCCATGATTCACTCTCTCCTTCCTTCCCCATATGAACTGCTGGTCATGGAAGTTAGTCACTGCACCATCTTTTTCTTTGGGCTCTGCCATGGCTGCAACTGAGAGGAAGGCCAATATGAAGACGAAAATGAATGAGATTCTAGCCATTGGTTCTTTTTGGGTTTGTGTTTTGTGGGATATTGGTGATATTTATGGAGGGCTTCATTTGTAAATAAAGGGTTTCTAGGGATTGCTTTGTTTTCAAGTCATGTTGGTAATTATTTTGGCCTTCGTTACACTCATGGTTTTACATAATGGCATTTATCCCTTTTTTGCAATCTTCATTTATTACTTTTACAGCTTTGTGGTTTCTAGAGGGCACATGGGGAAGAAGTTACAAGTTTATTTTATTTTTATTTTTTTCATTCTAATAACTGAGATAGAGATAGAAAAATTGTTGAGATGGTTACTTGATGTCCTATTCACTTCGCCATGCTTAGATTAGCAATGGTAAAATAGGGTGAAAAATAGTATAAATTAAATTTCACCACCATAAAATAAATTGGCATATTGATTGATAAAGATGGTAAATGACTTCTAATATTTAATAATTTAACATTCAAAATTTATCCTTGTACCTATTTTTATCCTTTATTCATTTTCTGTTAAATTTTTAAATAAAAATTTCATTATTTAATTATTAGATACCGTTAAAGTTTAACAATTAAATAATTTAACATTTTTAAAATTATATAGGCTAACTAAAATACGTAGATTTATATAGTAAGTTAAAATATGTAACATGATCATAGCTAAACTGATATACACACCCGATCTTTTACTCTATATCTTTGTTTGGAAATTTTACTCTATATCTTAGACAAAAAAAATTCAAGTCAGGCTTATGCTCAACATCTTTTTGAACTCAAAAAAGAATAGATGTAGGCGTGTACTTTGCATTATAAAATGGAGAAGTATATTCATGTTCCTGAACCACCCGTGAAGCAAAGCTCACAAAATCTTTTTTTCTTTCTTTTTGCGAAGGAAAGAAAGATTGTGGGGCCTGCACCAAGAACATTTAAAGTGATCAGCAGGACTACAAATCAAACAGTCGTTCTATAGATATATTTTCTCAAGATCAAAACCGAAATAAAAACAACGAATCTCGAACAAACAGAGTCTGGAATCGATCTATCATATATGAACATCAAGTGTAAAGACATAATAAATACATAGCCACAAAAAACAAACACACTTACACGACCATTTCTGCTCTTCCTTGATCAAAAAAAAAAATCCATGTGATTGGATTTCAGATGAGTGTTGATCTAACTCCATTTGGCACTCCCAACTCAATCAACCATGAGATGGAGCCAAGCATTCATCAACCATGTCTACTAGATTTGGATTTTCCAGTGCTGCTGCAACTCGTTCTTTGTCATTAAGTTGTTTGTTTACTGCAAATGAAAAGACTGCAACTTAAGGAACCGACAAGTAGGTAATTATAAATTATAGCTACGAGCAAACTATTCATAATTTTTTCCCAAAAGGCAACTCATCATTGATGCTTTTCATAATGTAAAACTAGATGTTGAATAGAAATTTGTAGAAAAAGTAGATTTATGGTCGCTTGGTGACTGCTAATGTGTAGGAGCGAGGTAGAATTTAAAACATGAGAGCATGTACAGTAAACAGGATAAAGTCACCGACATACCTGCTGCTTCAGTAGCATGCGATCCAGGAGCTACTCTTATGTCAACCTAAAACAATGGGGAATGGGTTTTAAGCAATAAAAAATTAAATTCCAAATGTAAAATGAAATTATTTTGAAGTTTAGAACGAGGGGGAAATTTTCTAATTTGGGTTTCTAAAATCACCACCATGCAATGACTAATTCCATCGTGAAATTATCACATCCAACATGGTAAATAATATTGTCGAAATTTTTTGTATAAGTTTGTGTCTTTTCTGCAAATATTCTTTGATTTCTTTCTTTCCACATATTCCCGAGAAGAGTACTAAATACAAGCTGAAATATGAGTACTAATTGACCCAACCATGCATTAGTGAAGATGAATGCTTAGCCAATAATAAGGAACAAGATTCAAGATTAATACCTTGTACCGAGAAGGTAGGCTCCTCATAAGCTTAACTCTTAAGCACAAACCAATAATTGTTGCCATGCTACAATGTTCAACTGTTGGAGTAAATGTAACCCTGCAGAGCAACACAACCATTTACACCAGAATAAACAAACATTACAATTATGATTGATGAATGAGGTTAGGACAGCAGGAATACCAAAGATTAGGTTACCTCACATAGCTAAGCTTATCATCTACTTCAATTGCATCTTCTGTTATTACTTTAAGCTCTTCCAAAGAGTAAGGGTGCTCAGGATCTTTTATATCTCTAATATGATTTAAGAATGTTAAGGAAAATTATATAGAGTTAACATGCACATAATCTGCTTCATAATCCCTTTGAATTCCACAAAACTTATATAAAAATGCCTCTTCAGATACAGTTTACACAAAGTGGATAAGAAACCACAATTTCATTAATAAAAAAGTCACAATTACTTATCCTTAAGGTATAAAGCAATATAGAAAAGCACAGGATTCTTTGAGCCTCGACTGACTGAAGGCTATCCATTTCAATAAATAAGCTTTTTTTTTTTTTTTTTCCACTGTTTAATTCAACAACATATGGAGTGGAGATTCAAACCTCTAATCACCAAGAGATTATAAAAGTTAATCAGTTGAATTATGTGGGAGTTGGCCTAATAAAAGTTTTATAGTAAACTAATTGCTCTAAATAGTTATAAGGTCCAACATTTAGTTGAATATTTAATCAAAACACAACAAAGAAGAGATTATAAAAATGAAAAAGGATATAAAAAATTTCCAACTGATCAATGGGTTCCACTGCATATTCGTCACTATCACATGGAGTGTTTCGAGCCCGCCGCTCTTTCTTTTGGTATACAACTGGATTCGCATTTATCAACCCAGAAACCATCTTCTTGCCTGGCTAGTACATCAACCGAACATTAAAAACAAATTTCATTGAACCAATCGATGGCAGTAAGGAAGAAAAATATAGAGATTATAACATCTTCCAAATTTGAATCTGAAACTATTAACTAAATATAATCGGAAAAAAATGTTAAGTTCACTGGGAAGTATCTACTCCTATGAAAATCCGCATACAGCAAAATGATAATCAATAATTTGGCAAGAGTCATCTACTTAATGACTAAGTGAGAAATTTATATAAAATAAACAAATAAACATTACTCGAGTATGTTACAGAATAGCAGCACCTAGAGAGAAGAACAAACTAGCTGTTGATCACCGCCAAAATTTGACCCCAAGAAAACAATACACAAACAATTCCATTTAATGAGAGAAGTGCGATAAGAATGAATTAAACACAAAGAAAAACCGTCTCGACTAACCGCCCCACCGTAATTTAACAATGGCAGAACGTAAAAGATTATTTTCCCTGGCGACAAGCCTCACACATCCAAATTTTCCATATATGTCTTAGAAATCTAACGGAGAAAACATAGTCACTAGAGAACATAAAATTAGACCAAAAGGAAAAAAGCAGATGAAACAGTACCTCAACGAAACGTTCAACCTTTGGCAGGCGAAACTAATGGTTGCCAGATTCTGGTTATAGTCCACCGGCGGAACTCCGATTTAGTCGAAGCCCTAAACAACCAGGCGGCGGTGGCGGAAGAAGATGAACTCAATAGTAGCTTGCAGTTGCTTTGGGGTTACCGGGGAGCCGGAGAGGAATACCGCTAACAGACAACGAGGGATTTATACTAACCTGTAAATTTGATCGAAATTTCTATTTTGTCGGTTTAAACCGCATTTCCATCTCAACTGTTTTCTTTGATCCTCTAATTTTAAACATTTTATTTTCATAATCCAAACTGTTACCAAACTATTTATTTTCATTTTTAACCTCAAAATTTCTTTATTCTTAAAAAAATAAAAATAATAATAATAAATAAATAAATAAACTGAGAAATTGCAAAATCTACCCATAAACTAATGAAATTTACCAATTACACCCTTCAATATTATAAAATGCACAAATTAAATCACTATTAAGAATTATTACCACCAAACTATTTAACCCAAAATTTTTAATTTAAAAAGTATAATATTAACGGCTAAAATAATAAAAATTGTTATTAAGAATTTGGATATCATTAAAACAATAAATATTTAAAGGTTTATGCCAAATTTTTATTTTAAAAAATTAAAAAAATTTTCTTAAGCTTTAGATACTGATTGAACAAATCTTGAGTTTAGTGGTTTTGCCTATTGGAAACTAAAAGCATGACAAAACTTTTAAGGTTTTTGCACATTGGCAGATTCAATAATAAAAAAAAAAAAAAATGGCGTTCTCAAAAAATCCCAATTGGCTCCACCATACGGTGGTGATTTTGTACAAGGAAACTTAAGCACTTCAACGGAAAAAGAATGAAATAACTAACTAAGATCTCTTGGTGAGTTTATGGTCATTGGATGGAAGATTTTTGGTAGATGAACGAACTGCAGCTGTTTTTTTGGCGTCTGCATCCTTCATTATTAAGCCATTTGTTGGACTTACTGGCCACGATCGGGATGGCAGACTCGGACTTTGAGTTCCTTTCGATAGCAAGTTAAATAACACGTCATAAGTACTTGAGCATACCGCGACCTTCGACGCTAAGTTTTGTTGCTTGAAGCTGCTTCTTCTTTGGAGCCTTCAACTGCTGCAACTTTTTGTTCATCTGCCATGGATAATCAAGCTTTGATTTTAGAATGGAGTATGGAACAAACAAGTCCATGGAGACAATAAATGAATGTGTCGCTGACAAAATGACCAACATGTAAAAAACAGATGAGCAGTTGGCCGCATCTTATTCTCCTTCTTAAGTAGCGAGAGTCACATATTCTCTTCAGATATTTGCAAAGATGCCTTCTTTTTCTTTCAAATTCAACAAAAGTGACATTCAACGTGTATGTAATGCTTTTAAAAGAAGTCATTTATTAAGTGTTTAGATTAAGAACACTTCAATATTTGATTCTATACCCCAAACAATGATTTTAAATGCTTTCCTATGACTATTTTCACGAAACAACTACCTAACTCTACCACATTTGATTGTCAATGTTAACTCGTAAAATATTAAGTCCTCCCTAAGTGGTCACTATAGCTTGCTCATTCCCTCTAAGCCCTTTATTATTTACATAGCCCTTATTGACCACTAGGTGGACAACCCAGAGTGGTTCGCTACTAATTCACGAAATATTTGAAATAACTTCTAATCATAAATAATAAATCGCCCCCAAACACGATGATTTTAGGTTGAAAGTGCTTTTGGCATCCCAAATATACCCTTATTTTTTATACAAGAAATCTCCTAACCTATAATAAAGGAAGGTTCCTAGCTCCTGGAATAACATGTGATCCTAAACATGAAACATCCAGTACACAAGAGGTCACCATGGTTTTTCTCACAATGTGTCCTGTAGTTCTAATCCCGGGGTTCAGCAAACTAAATGCCTAAACCTTGAGGTTAGGATTATTTCCTATTCATTTAGCTTCATATGATAATGAAGAAAACTAACCTTGATACGACGTTGATCTTGCACGGCTTGCTTAGCACGAGCTCTGATTTCATCCGGATCTATCTTAGATTGGGGACGGACAATAAAATCCAATGGTGTTGCTTCAGGTCGTGAAGCATGCTGCCTTGAGGACGACTGACCAGACTTACGCCCCCTGCATTGATGGCACAAATAAAAAACTTAAATATAGACAATGCAGAAAAAAGAGGACGAAAATAAATTTAGATTAAGATTTAGAACTTGAATGCACTAGGTCCACTACTACGTTAATAAATGAGATCAAATCTTACTGTGAGAATTCATCCAAGTCAAGATCTCCATCTCGAGATTCCATTCCAGCAACTTTGTTTCCCGACCTTCAAGAACGTTTTACAGGCGGGGTTCCATTAGTATTTAAAAAGACAACAGAAGAAATAGTAGATGGAGAAAAGAAAAATTAAAGATAAAGGAAAAGTACTTTTTCGCCATGGGTCTTCTATAGGGCACCCTCTCATCTTCCACATTTCTCATGTCCTCAAATCTAGTACTTTTGTTAAATATGGGTCGACTCTGCAATCATTAACTTCAACATGTCAGGAAATGCCAATTTTGTCCCATACTTTAAAAGGTTGGAAATTCAACGAACTAGGCAAATCAACAACAGGATCCAGCCCAACTAATATATAGTCTTCCTTCCCTAGGGAGCATAATCCCAAGCCGGAAAACATTGAGAACTCTTTGAAATAAAAACAATTCATAGTCATATAATTAAATTGGAAGTGACAGGCATTGCTCGAAACAACCTCTATCACAGTGTATAGGGAAAAAATAAGGAATAATTCCCAATTATACATAAAATGACCCCCACAGTAGCATACTTGTCTTGTACTCTTCATCTTACAACTCTCTAATTTCATGATAAACAGGGAATAGGACCTTCTAGGAAGTATCACGATAAAACTGCAGAGGGGAAGGAAAAGGGCAACTTACCCATTGATCTACTAAATCTTTTGCAAGTTTCCGATTGGATGTGGTTTCCTCATCAGATTTTGATAGAAACATAATAACCTACAAAATGTACATCATAACCAAACTTGTTTCTGACTGGTAAAAAGAAGAAAAAAAGAAAGAAAGATCAGGAGTCAAGAAAAAGTAAACCTCACACTAACCTTCCCAAGGCCACTCTTCTTCAGCTGCTCTCTTCTATCATATTGTTCTAGATCTATAGGAAACTAAGGAAAAGAAATACAGTGTTGGGCATTATAAGAATATTTTGAATGACCACTATATCATAGGATGTTAAAAGAATAGAAAACCTATTTACATCAGTCAAAATCTTCAAGATTGCTTCCCGGATATTTATATTCGGCAAACTCCCATCGGGCAGAGGTTCAAGCCAATTCTTTAGAAGGGTTAGCACTCCATGATCCAAGAATTCTTGTTGAAGCTGCTTTCTATGAAAGATGACCAAAATTTATATGATAAACATATAAAAGAAAAGATAGAAGACTGCATTACTACTTACTTCGAAAGAACATCAGTAAGAAGTGGTAGCTTCTTCAGTTTATTGACAGCAGGTTTCCCCTGCCTGTTAAGGTCTGCATCCTCTTCGGCTGTGACCTCAAGCTCGGCCATGACATTCTCCACAAGCAATGCTATTTCCGCAGGACTTTTCTCATTCTTCTTCTTCTTCTTACCCATCTTGAAGAGATCATTAATTTCATCATCTTCCTCACCTTCCTCCGCCTATTAGAATCCAGATACAAAAGTAGGTGATTGAAGAAAAATCTAGGCCATTAATTAATATCTAAGCATATTCAGATATAGTTATTATTTGACTATTTCAAAAGAAATAAAATGCAGATCTTCAGACAAAGAAGGAGCTCAAGTTTTAACAAGTTCATATAGTTCTTCAATTATGCAGTTCTACATATTAAATACACAGTTCGTCAGTTAACTAACAACCATGAAACAGTAAAACATTTAATTCATAACATTATGTTGTCCAAAGAAGAAAAAAAATACTGACCTCAGGAGCATAGCGGGGAGAACGTGGTTCATCATCACTTCCATACCGGTCAGCTGGATCTACACCACTATCATCTATAAAATTATCATCATCTAATGTTCTGGTACCCTCATGGTCATCCTATTACATTAACAGAAAACCAAGTTTACAAACATTGAAAACCTAAAAAATGTTGATTCTGCACAAATAAAAAAAATGAAAATAAAGAAAATAAAGAGAGGACATATAATAACAAGAGTACGATACCCCACCTCCTCCTCTGATTACATTTCAATGCTGAGAAGATCAAAATTGCATAAGTAATCACTAGTACTTATACAACAAAACGAGAAAAATAAACTAATTTACATTGGAAAAGTAAGCCTAATTTGGGGGAAATGGCACTCTAATTTCTAATACTAAATACTGAAGAAAATAAATATTTCATTCTACGCAGAATTTGAGGGGAAAAAATCAAAATCAAATAAAAATAAAAATTTATGCAGAGTTCTTACATCAGAACCGCCACCAGCAATAGTCTCCCACATCTCCTTGACATCCCCATCTTGATCCTTCAACCCTTTCCCTGAGAAGGCTTTCTTGGATAATCTACTCTTGCCTCCGCTACCACTTCCAAATTTTTTCTCAGGTTTGAATCTCTTCTCCATTTTTCCACTACTGATCCCCTTCTTCCTTTTCCTCTCCTCCGATCCCTCCCTCACAAACTGGCCCGCCGCATCATCATTATCGTCCACCAAATTGGATGGCATTGTTTCCTTACCAGCCAAACTCTTTTTGATCAACCTCTTCCTAGGCCTGGCCTGGGGCTCCTCCGCATCATAGACCGGAGTCTGAGATCGCTGCCGTCCGCCCCAATCAGCAATATCCTCATCTAATAGTTCGTCAGGATTGTACGGTTCAGGGGATTGCTCACCGTCTGACTGTATATGGTCAAAGTCCATCAATGGTTCACCATCCTCGTCACGGTACCTGATACAAACAAAAACCTTACAGAAAAAAGAAACAAATCACACTTAAAAACCCTAATTCAATAATGTCAAGTGCTCACGGATTGTCTTCGTAACCCATTGACGATGATGAAAATTGCACGCAGAAATAGATGAAGCGTAAACCCGATCGTCAGGAGAGAAAACACGAATTGATCTCGATCAAAGCTGAACCGCAGCAGATACAACTTCGCAGCCGATCGGAGACGAAGATATTGAGTGACGCGTTTTGCGATGGGCGAACCAAACAAAAAATTCCATAATTCAACATTCCATTCGATAATGGTGAAACAAAATTGGGTATCGCGGGAAGGAGAGCGGTAAATAGCATAAAACAACAATAATACCAATAACAAAATCAATAAACCAAGAAAACATGCCCTGAAAGATTAGGAAAAACTTCAAAACAAACCTAACAAAGGCGAGATTCTGGATTGCAAACGAGAACGAGATTGAAGAACGGAAATGCTTTTGGGAGAACGAACGGATGGTTGCTCTCCAAGTGCGAATGGAGGCAAGAAAACGAGAGAAACAGAAGAAGGCTTCCCGGGTTTATTTAAGGGTTTCTCTTTATTTATTTATTTATTACTTTTTTTTTTTTTAATTAAAATTCGTAAATTTGAACGATATGAGAGTGCGTTAAGCTCGAGATGACGTAAGAGAAGGCCCTATTCTTTTCTTTTTATGAATATTTAATTTTCTATTTATTATTTTAAAGTATCGAAATAATTTTAAGAAAAATAAAATACAATTTAATTTAATCTAAATGGATTAATAACCATTTTAGGCCTTAAATTTCCATTAAGACAAAACAAAAATCAAATAATTATAAACTTTGCCCTTTTTCTACAACTAAAATATTATTTTTAAAAAATTAATGTGAGTAAAGTATGAGAAAATATGCCTAATTTTAAAAATTAAATAAATAGTTTTAAAAGTAAAAAAATAAATAGAAATTAAGAGAATGGATATCCGAGTTCATATGAGTATGATTGCTAAACACGAGATGTTCGAAACATTGCCTCCACAATAAATTGTTGGGAAAGACTGTCAC
Organism: Cucurbita pepo subsp. pepo; assembly: GCF_002806865.2. Classification (NCBI taxonomy): domain Eukaryota; kingdom Viridiplantae; phylum Streptophyta; class Magnoliopsida; order Cucurbitales; family Cucurbitaceae; genus Cucurbita; species Cucurbita pepo. The sequence continues at coordinate 798,093 of NC_036642.1, forward strand.
AATGTAGTTGTTAGATTAATACTATTTTATACAACGTAGAGAAATTCCAAATTTAATTGTAATTCATATAAATGGGCTATTAGGATCGTATAAACTGGTTTGAACTTATATCTAGTGGTTATTAGAGAATACACGATATATCGATATTACGTGAAGATGTTAATACTTGAACTAACAATACCTATATGGATAAGCATATTACTGCTTGAGTTAAGTAGACATTTAATCAATATTAAAATTCAACTAGATAAGGAACAATAAAAAAATAAAAAAAAAAATAAAATGTGTCAATGACTATTTTGCCCCTCTCATTTGTTGAACTACTTCAGCCAAGTGGTTGCGAGCTGGAGCTGCCGCAACGTATGACTATAGTCATGGAACTCCAATAGAGAGAACAATAAGAATAACGAGCGTGGAACCAATTAAGAGGACGATAAGAGCAGTGGACAAGTGCTTGATAGTCCAATAGCTATCAGGTACGAGAAATTGACTCGGCTTCCAACAAGTTTATGGAGAACAAGCTTAAGGGTTTGATTATTAATGACAGTAACGATATTAGTGACGATATTGAAGATAATAGTGCAACTATAAAAACTATACCTATCCATCGTAATTTTGGATTAGCTCTTAAAATTTAAATTTTAAAGAAATACTTTAATTTCATCTATTAATTATTAATTATTAATTATTAAATTAAAGAAAAAAGATTTCACTGCCCAGCTCACAGGTTCAAATTCGGACCATCAGATTCGCGGGGTAAACAAAGGTTGTCACGTGAGAAAATTTAATACATTGGGGTTAATTAAGGGTTTCGAAAAAGAAAAAAGAAAATAAAAAAGGGGTTTCGAATCTTTCCACACGTTCTCCAGAAAACAGTGGAAAACGTCAGCGACGACGTCCGTCGAGGTTCGAATCCCGGACTCTGCTCCGTGGATTATCGGGAATCCTGTATCTGGTAGCCCTCAAGGTCTTCAATCTTCAAGCTTGAGAAATTTTTGTTTCAAATTTCTCCTACTTTCGTAAGTTCTACTCCCAATTACGCCATTATGTATATTCTGATTTTTCTTTGCATCACTCTTGCTGGTCACGAGATGCTATTCTCGCAATTTAGCAGCTTAGAAATCCGTCGCTTGTTGCGTTGAACTTTATCTGAATTTCTCTATTAATTTCGCTATATTTCGTGTTAAACTGGCAGTAGTCGGAACAAAATGTTAAGTGATAGCTGAACTTTCGTGCATACTTGCAACGATTTCTTGAAGTCTAACTTTGTCTTTGCTTGCAATCACGTGCCTCGGTCTCTTAGTTTCTTTATTTTTTTTCCTAGTATGCCCAAAATCCGGAAAGAATTGAAAATCTGGCTTTATGGTTGTTATTATTTGTTTGGATTTATCGGAATCACTGAAGGTAATCATCCACCCTTTTCATTAATTTGATCATAAAATTTGATGGTAACTGGAAATTAGCATATTTATGTGCAATCAGACAGGAAATATTGAAGTTGTTGAATAGTAAAAGGGAACCCAATTATATCACTCGAAATGCAACTAATCTTTTCCCCTTTGGAATAGAGGTTCTGAAAAAATCTGGGTGGGTTCAATCATTTATCAATAAATTTACTATTGAATCTCATGACGATGCTTAGTTCCTTACGGTTGAAACTACACTATGGAAAAAAGTACTTTTCTCTCCTTCATTTATCCATTATATTCTTGCTATTCGTCTCCATCTTTATCTTTCTTTAGTCAGGTTTTCCAGATGTTCCACCTTCACTTTTGACAGATTTAATTTTTAATTATATTAATGGAAGTTGTCCTGTATGCAAAATGGGCTTTGGAAGACCTGATTTATGGATTTACCCTTTTGCTCTGAAGTTTTGTGGGAAGTTTCTGGAGCTTTTTGATGTTAGTTCGATATTGAGCTGGAGTAACGATGACATGATGGACAAGCTGATTGTCTATCCCCCTTTGTAATAGAGGGCAGTTTCTCTGGCAAGTGCGTTTACTACTTGCATTAATTGGAATTTCGGTTAGAAAATAATATGGGAATTTCAAGGGCATGAGAAATCTTGGGAAGAGACTTAGAGGGAAGCTCACTCCAATATCTCCCTTTGGGTGTTATCTACAATTTTTCCGTGATTTCTATTGTTTTTTATTCTAAACAACTTGAGTTCCTTCATCTCACTTTCCCTTTTATATCACCAATCAACCCAAAAGTTTTAAGCTGATAGGTTATAGTAAATTTAATTATATCACCCCAAAACAACTTTACAAGGGTTCGAACATCGGACCTCCTACTCTAATACCATGTTAAATCACCAAGCTGATGGGATATGGTAAATTTAATTATATCAACAATTCATCACCTACCCTCTTGTCTTGTGTGTGTGTGTGTGTGTGTGGAGGGGGGTGCTTTTTTTATGTGTGGCCCTCTCTTTTGTCCTTAGCATGTGGAAGCCACTACTTTCCTTCAAAGAGTAAAATTTGTTCAGTTTCATTGGATAAGCTCGTGCGTATGTTTAGCCGTTGATTCAATACGGTGAAAAAAGGTCTAAATGAACTTTGTCACTTCAAGTTGGTCATCATTTATCTCCAATAGGCAGATTGTCAGTTTAGTCTCGAGTGTAAATGAAGTGATGGAGTAAAGGCAAAAGAAGAAGATAGCTTGGAAAAAGCTAACAATGCACGCACACTATACATGTACACATGTATGCATATATATATGTTTTGCCTCCATATTAATAGATAACTAAGGCTTAAGGACAGTATTGAATCTCTTGTACTTACATCTATAACATGGAGACCAAATCTATATTTTCATAAAATGTAAACCAAGAGGGAGAATTTTTGCTTCCAGATGGCTTAGACAAGGTAGGTTCAATTCAAGCCAACTTGAGGAGCTTTTTTAAAGCTCTTTTGGCTGTAAGGTTGATGCTTCTCCTTCCCTCTATTTGTTGGGTTGAGTATAGTATTCGTAAAAAAGAAAAAAAAAAAAGAAGAAAGAAAGAGGAGTTTTTTTTGTTGTCGATCTTTTATGTTATCAAGGAAAGTAAGACTAGGACTACTATATAGCTTTGCTATTGTGAAAATGAGGGACAAAAACAACTGATATTATTTACGTTCTTTATAATGTAGGACATTTCAATTTTTTGTTGGAAGGAGGCGTCTATTTGATAGAGAATTATGGGTGGCAGTGAGATAAATAAATCAGCGAAGGAGGAATCCAAGTCTGCGCCTGCCACTGTACAGGTCTGCTTGTATGTTTTATTAATGTTTTATTAATTAATTTTAGGTAAAATTACAAGTTTAGTCTCCAAACTTTCAAGTTTGCTTCGGTTTGGTTTCTGAACTTTAGAAAGTGTAATAAGTTCTTACACTCTCAACTTTGATAAGTCCTTCTCCTCTTCGACATTTTTAAAAATTTATGGATGTACCAGACACAAAATTGAAAGTTTAAAGTTCAATTAGGCATAAAATTTAATTTTTTATCTATTGGGTTATTTACTTTTTAAATTTTTTTAATATGTTAGTGACTTATTAAACACAAAATTGAAAATTCAAGGACTTGTTGACATTTTTTATGTTAAGGGACCTATTAGACATAAAATTGAAAGTTCAAAAACCTATTAGGCACTTTTTAAAGTTCAAGTACCAAATAGACACAAACTTTAAAGTTTATGGACTTAACTTGTAATTAAACCATAATTTTATTTATGAAAATTTTTAAACATAGGAGCACCAAGGGAACAATTGGCAATTTCATTATATTTGTAAAGACAAACCTGCAAATCATATACAATTATCCAACATTAAAAATTTCTGCGGATAAATTCTTCAAAACAGACACAATTAACCTTGATTCACAGTTACTAGGATTCAAATACCCAGACATTTAGAATTTTAGACATCTTTGATTCACTAACATTCTATTCCTTCATTGATCAAAATGAAGTTTGAGTCTATCACTCAAAACTTCTATCTTATGGAGGCTAGTGACATGATTTTCTAAAGTTTCCAATATCTTGAGAGATTTAGCCTTCAAATTTAATTGTCTTACAGGGCTGCTTCTTAAATTTTGTATAGTTTTGTGTTCTTTCAGGAAGAGTCTCCAAACACAAGCACTGGCATTGTTAATCCTGAATGGTCAGGATTTCAGGTTCTTTTTGTTAAAGCCTCAAGTTTACATGGTTCACTATTGGATATGCATTGCGGTTTACTTCTTATCCTTTCTCATGTTTTTTTTCCCCTTCTTTTCCTTTAGGCATATTCTCCAATACCTCCACCTGGATATTTGCCAACAAGCCCCCAGGCACACCCATATATGTGGGGGGTACAGGTATGTACCGTAGCTAGACTGCTGCTTTATATAACATTGACCTTTGCTCCAAGTTTCATAATTTTCAATTAGCTGGTATCTTGTTTTCCTGGTGTTTGAGGTATTCCATTGGATGGGCAATCTCTTTAGCATATTTTAAAAGTTTCTTACTCAGGCCAAAGGTGTTTTTCGGTCATCATTTTTTCTAAAGTTCTCAATATAGTTTCTCGTGACTGTTCTTGCTCTTTCCTTTTCTATTTTTGTTGTTATTTCATAATATTTTGTTGTTAAAATAATTTGTTGCTGGTATTAACAAGTTAATTGGACTTGTTCCTGCCAGATAAGTTAATTAGTATGAGAGATTGGCTGTTCCCGAAAATAATTAATTATAAAAAAGTATTTGTTGGCTGAACGTTTGCCGAAGTTTGACATGGTTCTCACTTCTCCTCTTGAAATGGTGGATGGATGGGTCATTAAATTGCGTGGAGCTATAGAGCTGAGCTTTCATTGAAGCTTGTGATTCTGCTGGGGACAGCCAGTGGGCACCCATCTTTTTCCTTTTTTTTTTTTTAGGGGAGGGTGTTGGAGGAGGGGGGCAGAAAGAAGCAAGACAAAAGAGAGGACAAGATTTCCTCAAAAGAAACCCAGGAGAGCTCACACAAAAACACTCCATTTGGCACAAATAATACTAATAGAGTAATTATAAAAGGGGTACTTTCTATCTCTTAAAATATTTTCACAGATTGACGCTTTAAAGTGTCTGGGCTTACAAGAAGGAATTTTATCAAGATTGATAATCTAGCTGGTTTATACTCCTGCTCCTGGTGTACGGGGGAGACTTTAATGTTTGATGATGGTCTCTGAAAAGTGGATCAATGACCAAAAGTATGGAGAGATTTAGTAGATGTAGTGATTACCACATGCATATTCTTTTATTGAATGGATGGTATTCTTCATCTAATTTCACATAGCGCTAGATTCATACACTTCTTGACGTCTTTATTGTGTCTAAAGTGTGGTCGTCTCATTTTTACAACTTTTGGACCTCAAGGAAAGTTACGTGCACTTTTTATTACTTTCTTATTCTTCTTGAGATAGTGATTGCATATGGGGGTCGCACCCTTGGAACTTGAGAACCGTTGGTGGAATCATGTTAAAATGCAACATTAAGTTCATGAGTGATGTGGTTATTTGCTTAAAACCAAAGATGCCAGCATCTTATAAATATTTTATTGACAGGTTGTCCTCTTGTTTTTTACAATATTTTCTTACAACTTGTAAATATTGTAGTTATGAGTTCCTCTATGCTGGTATAAGAATTCCTGGTTGTTATGCTTACATATGTTCTTATATCTTTTTATAATCAGCCTAGCCTGTCAAAATTATCGTTGATATTTCAAATAGGCATGAGCGTCAGAGATTTTATGGAGAAGAAATTATCCATAAAATAAGGAATTATCCCCTTTTTGAGCTTCACTTTTTTAATTATTGATTAGCTGAAACATCTAAACATTTTTTCATTCTTTACCAGATAATATTCTAAATGTTTGATGCAGCCCATTATGCCCCCTTATGGTACCCCTCCACATCCCTATGTTGCAATGTATCCCCATGGTGGCATCTATGCTCATCCACCTATTCCTCCGGTACTTTTTGTAGATTTATTTTTCCTGCAGTTCGCAGTTTATATTTGCTTATATCTTGGATTATGTTAACCCTGAGCATCCCATGCTTGTCACAGGGATCATATCCTTACAGTCCTTTTGCTATAGCTTCTCCAAATGGGATTGCTGAGGCTTCTGTAAGTTTTCTGTTCCACTGGCTTGTCTTTAAAAACATCTTTTCTCAATTTGAGGACTGTGGGTGAATGACTGGAAAAAATTTACATAGGGGAATACACCAGGCAACATGGAAGGGGATGGTAAGCCCTCTGAGCTGAAAGAAAAGTTGCCAATTAAAAGATCGAAAGGAAGTCTGGGAAGTTTAAACATGATCACTGGGAAGAACAACGAGCTTGGTAAACCATCAGGAGCATCTGCTAATGGAGTTTATTCTAAAAGGTATGACATGTCATGTAGATATATTTGTGATCGGTTGTGCTTTCAATTCATGATGGTCAGACTTCCATATTTACTTGCTTTTAACTTTTGTGATTGGGGTCTTATGTGGACACAAGTGCAACGTATAGGGCAGGTATCAAGAATATAATACATTCTAAATCCTCCAAAAGGTTCAACTGGCCGACCTTGTTTTCTGCTTTGATTTTTTCTCTCAGTTCTCATTAATAATACGAAACTGTAAACTTGTTTCGCTTACTGCACACTTGAACTCCAGTCTAGTATTCTGTCGTATTGAGGTTTGACAACATTAGTTTGCATTGAGTTTAAAGAATATTTTGTCCTGTCCTTAATTTTACATCTCATCTTTCACATTTACATTTAGCTTATGTGATAATGAACCTCACTGTGCAGCGCTGAAAGTGAAAGTGAAGGTTCAAGCGAAAGAAGTGATGCTGACTCTCAAAATGTAAGCGTTCTGCGGCTACAATAACCATGTGAATGTTTATTCTATCGATTCCTCCATATTTCTTGAGGGCAGGGCGTGGGGTAGGTCCAAGCCCAAGTTTGCCCATTCCGTTTCCTGTTTTATTGTGTTTATTGTTATGTACAATTGGAGTTTAAAAGTTTATTTGTGGAGGAAAATCACATATTGAGTTATCTGTTATATTACTGAAATGTTAAAATCAATATCCATATCTTGAGAAGGATGGGTAAACATGCGCCTGTATCTATTTGGTTTTATTGTTTTACATTTACGATTGCAGTAGATGTTATATATCAACCTATTGTTGTTTGAGGGGCCCCTCGTACCACTTGGGTTCTGTCCCGACACATGTAATTTGATCTATCGTAGCTTCACTGATGTTTGTAGGATTCACAACTAAAATCTGGATCTGGGAAAGATTCTTTAGAAGGTTTGGGACTTTTTTCTATTATGCAGTCCATGTATTCAGTTTTTTATATTGATGAGGAAGTTTTTTTTTTTCTCTGGTACAGGTGGAGGGACTCCTAATGGTTTAATGCATGGTTCTCAGAATGAAGGACATAGTCTCGCTCATCCATTGGTGAACCAAACAATGTCCATAATACCAATTCAAGCTTCTGGAGCTGTTTCAGGTCCTGCTACAAATTTGAATATAGGAATGGATTATTGGGGTACTCCTACAACTTCTGCCATCCCTTCATTGGGTGGGAAGGTCCCTTCCGCTCCGGTTGTGGGAGCTGCTGCTGCTGGGTCACGGGACAGCATTCAGTCACAGATTTGGTTACAGGTTTGGTCCAACTTTGTCGAATATTGCGCTTGAGTGGGCTCGGATATCCAAAGTTATCATATAGACATGCACATACATCAATTCACTAATTATGTAAAATGATAAAATTACATTGTGGACATGGAAACTTGAATACAATTTGAATTGGGGAGGGAAGAAAAAAAAGGATAAGGACACACTTGAATTTGGTGTTAGGCCACAATATGAATGGGAATAAGTTCAACCTCTTCTTCTCATACTCTGGCCCAGGTGTACTATTTCAACTAATGAGTAATTGTAATGCATGATTTTACAGTGTTAATGCAAAATAATTCTTTAGTATTGGTAAGTACTATCAACCCGTATGGCTTGCTTGAACCAGCTTGACCAAATATCAATTTGAAGAAAAAAATATCTTCCTTCCCAGTTTTCAGTGTTTTCAGATAAAGAGAATGAGTTTTTACATGTTTTTTTTTGTGGATCTAGGATGAAAGAGAGCTAAAAAGGCAAAAAAGGAAGCAGTCAAACAGAGAATCTGCTCGTAGGTCTCGGTTGCGTAAACAGGTAATTAGGCATTTTGTAAATTTATAATCAAAGTGGACGATCTCGACTCATGCTGCCATATTTTAATTAATTGGATTTTCCTGCTTGATATATTTATTATTATTATTTTCACTTAGGCTGAATGTGACGAGCTTTCTCATCGTGCCGAAGCTTTGAATGAGGAAAATGCGAGTCTTAGGTCCGAAGTGGATAGGATTAGGAGTGAGTACGAGCAACTTCTTTCAGAGAATGCTTCTCTCAAGGTGATCCCAATAACTTGAAATCTAGACATTTTTACCATTTATCTCAATGAAGCAAAGAAAAGAGTGGGGTACGTGTATAATAAGAACGACATCGTTGAAATCGACCTTGCTATTTCACTTCCGTCTTTCCTTAAGACCCCATAGTTTTGATAATCAAGCTTGAAGATTGAATCTCCAAATATGAAGCCATGTTTGATTTTCAAGGCAGAATAGAAGTGCCTTTTCATAGACTCAGATAGGAAATGGAATCAGTGAAAAGTAATGGAAATGAAGATTATTTTACCTTGTACTCATAATTTATGTGAAATTTTATTTTCTACAGAGGAGGCTTGGAGAAAGTGATGGAAAAGAAGATCCAAGAGCCACCAAAGATGGCCAAAATGTTAATAAAGAACCTCAGCGTACATCCCGGACCGAGTTCACCAACGGGTAATTAGAATCTACCGTAGTTACTTAATTCAGCTCCAGGCACATAACCTGACCTTGCATAGCTTGTCGTTTACATTTCATAAGAACTGACCTGCGTCGTCTAGGCACTGTCGATCGTCGTTTCATTCTTACAGAGGCTTCGTCTTTAACCTTGAAGCCCCATGTAGTATCCTTGTACCCCATATTTGATGAGTGTTATGCAACATGTCAGTTGATTTTTTTTCTTGTAAATTATGTTTTCGTGCTAGTTGAGGTCGAAATCGTGGCATTTCGATATGCTTTCGAACATTGATTTGAGTTGCAGCATATTCATAATTGTATTCAGCATTTCCATCACCAAGATTCTACAGTTCTTTTGCAAGAACAGCAACCAACAGTGCTCTGAACATGCATTTCATTTTCAAGTAGAAAAAGATGTTCTATTTCCAACTTCTGGGGTCTCTGCCTTGATTCTCAGTGGGATATTGAATTCAACAAAACAAATGAGCATTTGATAGGAAATTATGAATTTCAACAAACTAGTCTAATACCGTTCGGTGTTAGTAACATTTAATAATCGCGATCGTCATGATCAAATAAGGTCTAATAATTCACTTACGTTTAAGTTTAAATAAATAGTAATAAATTTGAAATTAAAATAGTGTGATCCGAACTCTGATTAGACTAGGGAACATTTTGAAAGTTGATAGGAGTTTGAATTAGTCAAATTTTATTTAATTTTATTAAATAGATTCATAATATAATTACTACTAAATAGGTTTAGAACTTAGGTTTAGAACTTAGTAATTCAAATTAAAATATAACCCATATATAAATTATTAAGAAAAAAAAAATGTGGAAATGAACTTTGTAAATCTATTACAGATAATTAATAATTTTATTGTAAAATATTTTAAATCTTTGAAGATAATTTGAAATAAAAAGATTTACACCTGCAAATAAGTGCTTCTACTTGCACTTTTTTAAGCTTTTAATTTTGCATTTTATTTAAATTTTAAATTTTTATTCTTTTAATAAATTTCTGAAACTACAAGTTNTTTTTTTTTTTTTTTTTTTTTTTTTTTTTTTTTTTTTTTTTTTTTTTTTTTTTTTTGTGTTCCTTGTATGTTTCAAAAAAATATGTTTTTAAAATTTAATTTATTAAAATATTATTTGATATTTTTAAAATTTGACATTTGTAGTTTATTTTATTTTGTTTTATTTATTTATTATTCCGAGTGGGGGGAAAAATCTTAGTGAAAAACGTAATCCTGCGTCTATCCCTCGCGAGGGTATCATCGGTCTTCATTTGTTAAGCAACTTCTTCACGTTGCACAAAATGCAGATTTCGGGTGTAATCGGCGACGTTTCCGTCGTGTTTCCCTCGGCTGGAGGTATCAGGTCGTCCGAGCTGAGACACTGTCATGCCTCTATCGATTCGAAGAATTCCATTTCCGCTGGATTCTTTAGAGTGAGTTTTCTGTTTCCTCTTTTCTTTTCTGTAATTTCACTTAATCTAGTCAAATTGAAAGCTTCCATGGGAAAGGTTATGAAGCCTTGCTTCGATTCCACCACGCTTGTGTTTATTTTCTCTTCTTGCATTATTTTTCAACAATTCGAATTATATATACTCCGTGTTGTATGTTTGATTTGTTAGCTTATGGATTGACCTAGTGAAGATGTAGGATTACTCAGAATCGAGATTGATGACGGTGTCTTGAAGAGGAATTAACAAATAATAACTTTATGGAGTGTTTTTTTTTTGTTAAGAATCTGATGTATACTGAATGGCTATCAAATTGGCTTACATGGATCCTCATTTTTGGTGATTAATTTAAGTAAAGTACAAAGATATTGTATTGGGGAATCAAGAAAGGGAGGCTTTATTAGTTTTGCGAATGCATTGGATTGAGAAAGTTTTGAAGAGAATCTCAAATCAAAGTTGGAAAGTATTATCACAATTGTGCTTTGATACATTGGCATGGTATGGAGGACGTCATATGTTCATATGCATTACTGTTCACTTCCATCTATTTATGGTTTGGCCACAGATGCGCAGTGACAAGCTTGTCATTTTGTTTATGTAAATTTTTTTTGACCTTCTTTCTCTTGTTTAGCAGGGGTGTTCATCATTTTACATGCCAAAATCTGGATCTAGTTTGGATAAATTTCGATCAAGGGGCTTAAGTATTAGAGCTTCAGGTGATTCTCAAAATGTATTTCCAGTTGCACCTGTTCAATTTGAATCCCCAGTCGGTCAGTTATTGGCCCAGATTTTGCAATCCCATCCTCATTTACTTCCTGCAACTGTTGATCAGCAACTTGATAACCTTCAAACTGAGAGAGATTTGCAGACAGAAGAGGCTTCTTCGTCATCTCAAGATCCTCTCTACAAGTAAGTGCGTGTTTCTCTTTCTTTTCTCTCAGCAACAAATCACGTTTATAGGTTCTTAAGTAAAGATAGTGTTAAGTAAGTATATGCTGTTTGAAAGATTATGGATTAAGCTGGAATATTCATGTTTGAAATTGTTTGTTGGCCAATTTTCTCTCCCTTAGATTTAAAAGAAACAGCAATTTAGTGTGGCTGTTATAGCTATCTCCGTGCTTAACGGTTCCACATCCACCATCTAAGAAGCTCAAATACCATAGTTTAGCTGGTTTGTTTGTGTCCAACAGTTGGACATGCTGACCCTTGTTGGGCATATTTCGACACTGATTACCACAATAGATGTGTGTTAGAGGCTAGTTGGACAAAGTCAACATAGGTTTAGCATTTGTTAAGTATACTAAATAGAACATAATAATATAGGACAAAATAATAAACTTTGAGAGTGAAATATTCTGGTATAAAAATTATATATATTTCTTAAAATGTATATTTTAATTAATGTGTCGTTGCCATGTACATGTCGTAGATGTTTAAAAAATGACTATCTCCTTGTTCATGTTGTATTGTTTTCGTCTTTTATATCTCATATCCTTATCCTTGCTTCTTAGTCCACAACAGATGGGAATAAGTTTTGTACATCGACCAAATTATCAATTAATCACTTGATTGCTATTATTGGCTTTACGTGAGATGTCACTAATGTAGTTGAATCAATGAATCTTAGGAGGATAGCTGAAGTGAGAGAGAAAGAAAGGCGAAAGACATTGGAAGAGATATTGTACTGCTTGATTGTTGGAAAGTTTGTTGAGAACGACATTTCGATGATCCCCAAGATAACTGAAACCTCAGACCCTACTGGCAGGGTTGATTTTTGGCCAAACCAAGAGCAAAAACTGGAATCTGTTCACTCTCCTGAAGCATTTGAAATGATACAAAGTCACTTGTCCCTTGTACTTGGAGAACGATTTGACGGCCCCCTTACTTCCATTGTTGAAATGAGCAAAATAAAACTAGGCAAGCTATATGCAGCTTCTATAATGTATGGATACTTTCTTAAAAGAGTTGATGAACGTTTCCAACTTGAAAGGACCATGAAAACTCTGCCTGAAGCATTTACCAGAGACTTTGATAAGTCATTACCAGGAAATCAACTCTGGGATCCCGATTCCTTGATCATGATTCCACCTGATGATGAGGGAGTCGGTGACAGTGTAGGATTTATGGATACAGATGGTGGCAAATCGAATAGATTGAGATCCTATGTGATGTATTTGGATTCTGAAACACTTCAAAAATATGCAACATTGAGATCCAAAGAAGCTATATCTTTGATTGAAAAGCAGACTCAGGCATTGTTCGGAAAGCCAGACATTCGGATAGCTGATGATGGTTCGATTGACACACTCAACGACGAAGTGATCACTGTTACTTTCTCCGGGCTGACAATGTTAGTACTTGAGGCAGTTGCGTTCGGATCATTCCTCTGGGATGCAGAGAGCTATGTCGAATCAAAATACCAATTTGTCAAAAGCTGAAAGATAGGTTGCTGGAAGCATATGCTCGTGTAACTACCGCAACGGGTTTATTCAGTGATGGCGAGCGAAGAAAGGGGCTTTAGCTATGTTTTTGTCAAAGATGTATAGTGTACCTATGACTTGGACAAAGGCCAACACTTGCGTAAATCAAACTAGGAACTTGAATGATGATTCTTTTCTCTCCCCATGTCAAATCTGAGATGGCTACTTCAGAACTCTTGCGTCCTTATGATTATTTTATATGGTAGCTATTTGTAAAGTGTATTGATTTTCACAGGATTTTCCCCCTTGTGAGCCACCAATTGTTCATGGAGTTGAAGGTTGAATGTTTGAGAAAAAGTTTAGCTGGTTAGTTCACATGTTATGCATTTTTGTTTCACAAAAATGTAAAATTGTATAGAACATTTAGAGTGGTTCTTTTACGTCAATCTCAATTAGTTCAGACATATTTTTCGACAACAGGATATGCATTCTCATTCCATACTACGCTCATGTATTTTAAATTTGTATTTTAAATAAAATTTTATCAATCACTATTCAAATTAAACATAAAAATGAAAAAAATATAAATTATATATATGATGATGATGTTGGAAAAAAATTAAAATAAATACGATGATATAAGAATTTATTATACGTCTTTTTCAAGTATTTTAAAATCTGGATTAATAAATAATATGGAAGTTTTGGAAATTTGATAACATAGGCTTAGAAATTCATTCAATTCCATTTTTAGTACAGATTTTTTTAGATTTTAATTTCTAATATTTTAATTATTTGACAAAAAAAAAAAGATGCGAAAAAATTAAACTTATAATTTCACTTAAATTTAACGGCAAAATTCACCTTGTGTGAAAAAAGGGGGGAGGGGTATTTCCGACATTATACAACAAAGATTAAGGAACCTAAACGAGCTGGATGAGGACATCATGAAACCAATAGAAACGCCGTTAGTCTCTGACACGGTTTCTCCACTGAAACGTTCAACCGTCTCCGCCGTATCCAGACGGTTAGAAATCAAAGGTTACAATTTTACCATAATACCCTTGTTTTCATGGCTTAATTACAAAATTCCCATGCTCAACTTTTTCACGGGGACAATAATACCCCTATTGCCTTGAGAAATTTACCATCCACTCCTCAGATATGACCTACGGAATAACCAAAAATAATAATGAAGTCCAGCGCCTAACCTATGTTTGGTAGGTAATCACAGTGCTGTCATAAACAAACTCATCTCCTTTTCATTTTATTGCTTCAACAGTAAGAAAATATAAATAAATTATTTCCATTTTATTTTTATATCATAATTTTTAGTCAAAATATTATTAATTAAATGGAAACACCTGTCCATCTCCATTAACCATGCATTTCAACAAGAAAGATTTATTACCATTTTTTTAAAAAATATTATTGTCATTTTCCGTTTTTTGAATTAAAAAAAAAAATAAAGAAAATTAAGGTCACCAGCTCATCCAAAAATATAATTTCTTCCCTTTCTTCTTCTGAAAAATCACTTATTTTATTTTCCTAAAATTTTCCATAAAGCCTGTCAATATTAAAGTTCAATTAATTTTAATTTTTGATTTCGAGAATAATCATTATTATTTTCATTAATTAAGGTGGGATATTTGAGAATAATAATAATAAAAAAACACATAATATTACCAAAGTGGGATTGTATATATATAATTATAGAGATATTTTTCGTTGTCAAAATCCTCTTTTTTTTGACTTTAACATTAATAACTTTATTTTGCATGGATGACTATTAATATATAAAGTAATAATCAATAATAAACAAACAAATATCTATTAATTATTTAAAATATAACGTGAAGATTTAATCTTAATGTAAGTTTTTAAAACTATTATTTTGATATTTAAAAGATTTTATTTGGCCTTTTAAATATTGAAACAAACGGTTCAAGTTTAAATTTAAGTTTTAATCTGAGCGTTAAACTTGAAATTAACTATATTATAAAAATAAAAATAAAAAAAGTTAAAAAATTAACTCATATATGTATTATTTAACCATTTATGATGTCAGTGAATTATTTAGAAATAAATTTTAAATTTTATAAACTAATCATCAATAAAATTTAAATTTAAATATAAGTATGTCATTTTTTGAAAATTTAAAAAATAAATAGAAATAAAATTTAAATTTTATTGTGCGATGAATTTAAGAATGAATAAAAAAATAATTTTAGTCCAATCCAATATTTTTATTTTTATTATCTATTTATTTGTTTATTTATTTATTATTTTATTTGTTTGAATATGGAAAATAGGCGACTCATGCAATCCATCTCACGAAAATAATGGCTCTCCCGAAATATCGCGAACGTGGAAGGGCAATTTCGTCAAGTAGTATTTTAAAAACAAAACAAACACATCAGAAACTCCTTCACCCAATTTCAACCCTTCTTCTTCTTCTTCTTCTTCTTCTTCTTCTTCTTCTTCTTTCTAAACATAATTAAGCTTTCAATCTCAGACCTCTCTGATCTTCATCGTCCTCTTATTTTAGTAAGATTCTTCTTGTATATTTATATATATACACAAGTATACAGAATCACAGACGAAATATATATTTATATATATATATATATATATAGAGAGAGAGAGAGAGAGAGAAACAGAGAGAGACAGTATGGATGTTTGGCTGCGTAGCTATGGAGGTTCGAATCTCCTGATGTTGATGTTGATAATCTTCGGTTTCTTTAATTCTGTTGCGAACGCTTCTTTCAACGTCACTACCATCCGTTTCAACGAAGGCTACTCGCCTCTGTTTGGCGACGGAAACCTTGTTCGATCTCCTGACGGCAAATCCGTTCGCCTTCTTCTCGATCGCTTCACCGGTAATTTTCTGAAATCTCTGTTTATGAGTGAGTACGTGTTCGAATTTCTGCGGTTTGATTTGTGTGTGTGTGTGTGTGTGTGTGTGTGTTTTGCTCTGGTTTTTTAATTGATTTTTCAGGCTCTGGATTCATTTCGTCGAAGATGTATAAACATGGATTCTTCAGCGCGAGAATCAAATTGCCATCCGATTACACCGCTGGCATCGTTGTAGCCTTCTACGTAAGTAGCGATGGATGAAGTTTTGTTTAATCATGCCTTAATTGTTTGGTTGCTGAGAGAAGTTAAAAGCCGCGAATATTGAATAAAGAAAATTTTACCGGAATTTCGGTCAAACAGAAGTCGTAACCGTTGAATTATTTAATCGAACAGAGAAACTGAAAAATGTATTCATTTATTGTGAGGAAATGAATGAGAACTTTTCTTATAATGTGAATGAGAACTTTTCTTTCATCCTCCTCCATGATTGCTTGTGATGATCGCCGTGAATTTTGGTTCATTTTCGTGCATTTTTCGCCCATAACAGACCTCGAACGGTGACGTATTCGAGAAGAGTCACGACGAGTTGGACTTTGAGTTCTTAGGGAACATTGAAGGAAAGCCGTGGAGGTTTCAGACCAATCTATACGGAAATGGAAGCACGAACCGGGGTCGTGAGGAGCGGTATCGGCTATGGTTCGACCCGACCAAGGAGTTCCACCAATACGGCATTCTATGGACCGCTCACAATGTCATGTAAGTACTTAAATTAACTTTCCAATTCGTTTTCATTTTTAACTTTATTGTGAGCTAATACACTTCGTTCTGTATTTTTAAAAGTTGTTTATTAGGAATTTTAAAATTACAATCAATTAAAAATAAGGGTAGATATTGAGAGCCTAAGCCGAGGGTAATGGAACGAAACGGAAATTGGAAAAGTTCAATTGGGTGTGGAATTTGATGGATGGTTGGTTTGGTTCCACCACGATTGAACGGTCACTAATGGAGAGATAGGTACAACTTATTTTCATTTCAGTTTTTCCTGAATCGTTGTGTCCAGAAATTTCATTATTTCAGTTTTCATTTTAGGAATTGATTATAGGAATGGGGAGTGAGAGAGACAATGAAAGTTTTTTTTTTTTTTTTTTTCAAAACATATAGTGGTTGACTCCTTATTCGCAATATATTTTTTTTCTTTATTTAAAATGAAATCTTAGCTAAATTATAAAATAAAAAAATATACAAACACATTGAAAATTAAACGGATTATCAAAAGAGGGTTCTGAAGAATTTTGTAGTTTATTAGACTAAACTATTTAATTAAGTTACTTTTAAAAAAGAATCCATCATCATAGAAGTTCAATATGGTGTACTTTTATTCTTATGCTGGTGTCTTTTGTTGTTGTTATTATTTTATGGAAATTATAGGGCCAAGGAATCATTTTAGGAATAATTGAAGTGAAAATTCCTGTTAGAATCGTGAATTTATTAATAGAGACTTCAAATTAAGTAATTGGGTCAGTTTGTTGAAGCATATGATAGAGAATGAAAAGGAAAACAGTGGGAAGTGCATTGCACAAAGTCAGAGTTAGGCTTTCCATACTCCCAAAACTACTTTTCGTTCTTTTTAGTGAAAGGCCGAAACAAAACTTGTGAACAAAGCTACAAATTGGGTCTCACATGGCAAAGTAAACACTACCCATTCACAAATCACAACGGGTATATCCATGTGATGCCTCTGGTTTGCTTTAAACTAAAGACTTGGATGAGCATTTCTGTTTAGGGTCCACCACTTTGATTTGACTCTTAGTTTTCCTTTCATTTTGCTCCCTAATTATCATTCCTCCCCCTTTCCCTCTCTTCAAGCATGATTCTTTCTTTCTATGATAGTAGGTTTGGTTTATTCTGAACTAATTTTGCATCCATTNTTTTTTTTTTTTTTTTTTTTTTTTTTTTTTTTTTTTTTTTTTTTTTTTTTTTTTTTTTTTGTAGATTTTACATTGACGAAGTCCCCATTAGAGAAGTGGTGAGAAATGAAGTAATGGGAGGAGATTACCCTACAAAGCCAATGTCCTTGTACGCTACAATTTGGGACGCCAGCAATTGGGCAACTTCAGGAGGCAAATACAAAGTCAACTATAAATATGCACCCTTTGTTTCTGAATTCAAGGACCTTGTTTTGGATGGTTGTGCTTCTGATCCCATCCAGGAGGTTCTAGAAGCTTCGGACTGCACTGAGCATAACGCCCACCTCAACGTTCAAGACTTTGTCACTGTGACACCCAAGCGCCGTGCCGCAATGCGCAACTTTCGCCAACATTTCATGTACTATTCATACTGTTATGATATACTTCGATATCCTATCCCGCCACCAGAATGCGTCATTATCCCCTCCGAGCAACGGCGTTTCAAGGACACTGGAAGGCTGAAGNACTGTTATGATATACTTCGATATCCTATCCCGCCACCAGAATGTGTCATTATCCCCTCCGAGCAGCGGCGTTTCAAGGACACTGGAAGGCTGAAGTTCGGGGGTAGCCATCGCCGTCGCTCGAAGAGGCGAGGCAGAAACCCAAGTGTTTCCACGGATAACCAATCTAGTATGTAACTCGTATTCACAGACTATAGAACATTCCTTTGTCTAATAACATTGTGTATTTTTGTCCAAAAGTACAATAAAATGAATCTATTGGTTTAATTTTTAATAATGTTTCAACTTTTTGTTCTGATTTTGATGTCTTGACAGGCAGTCTTATATTTTCATGTTCAAAGAGTAAGAATGAGAGTTTATCGCTTATTAATTCAATTAATAAGCAATGATTTTGGGACATTGTGATAAAAATGTTCCTTTAACAAACTTAAGAGCAAAAACAAAGTTGAGATTTGAGCACCTTCGACTGAATGATCTAAGCCAAAAGGTATCAACTAATAATACAAATTGAACATAATAATTCTTGAAGCATATAATATAAACATGAAAATGGGTGAACATATACACTTTAGAAATAAAGTACGAATAACCTCTATGAGTCCTTTAGTGTAAGAGATATGAAAGATCTATACATTCCCAAGAGAGACCAAGTCTTCGAAGCGCTTCAATGTCGATTGAAATGGCACGTGCTAAGGGTGGGATATAGGCTGGTAATTTGGCAGAATCCATCGAGACGTCGAGGAGTGAAAGAATTCGGTTTTCTCTTACGGTACATGTACTAATTGAATGACAGTGTTGTCCTGTGGTATGCAAAACTATGTCCTAACCTGCATTGTGTAGAACAAGATGGAATGATAAATTGTACAAAAATCAAAGGCAAAATTCATCTTTCTTTAGGCAGTCTTTGTGATCTTATGAGGGGTTTGACTTGAGGAAAAGAATAAACTTCTAGGGAGGATGAGAGATCTAGTGACAAGGTTTGGGAGTTGGTAAGGCTTAGTGTCTCTTTTATGGACTAGAGTCCCTTTGTGTATGTCCTGGGTTTTGTTGTTTGTTCTTCAATGAAAGTTCGGTTTCTTACCAAATTAACAAAAAGAAGGTACAAAAGTCGATGTAGAAGTTGGTTCCTAAATCTTCTTTTGGTACTTTGTACATCCGCATTTTAAAAAAATGGTTTTCATAGTCATATATAGAGAATTAGTATCCACATCATACCATAAACATTGATGATGATAACGATTTTCCTATCATATTCCAAGATTTCCAGAAAATATGAGTAGTTAATTCAATTGTGTTCTTGGAAATAAAAATTTGAAGTACCTGATTACCAAATGAATTGATGTTGAAAAATGATTGCAAATGACTACCAAGGTTGTGACAAAGAGACATCCGCAGTTGAAGCTCCTAGTCCTTGTTTGCCGGAGATAGCCGTTTTGAGCACATTGTATTGCATGGCCACAGAATCAAACAGTGCCTTTGAGTATGCCTCCCTAACCTGCCAAAGAAATCGACCTGTTCGGTGAGAAGCAACCCGGATATAATCCTAATATTGTTCTTTTGACATCACAAAAACACGATAAATGGAGCTTGAATAGTTTTCCATGCGCTTTCTATAGTCTTCTTGGTTGACCAGTGATTTGTAATATTTGATATAACTTCATTGACCTTGATCAATTCCTTTATATTTCAGCTGAAAGCAGTTAGTGACAGTTTGTGCAAAGTGGTCATTGCTTCCCATTCGACTTTTGTACAAAAGAAATAATTTCTTGTGATCTTCAGTTATTCAACTTCCAGAAAATGAAAACAAAAGCCATTGTAATTGTGCTAATATCGACTACATTGACACGGTTCCGCATAGAAAAATTTAACACTTGGAAGCAAGCTTGAAGTTTAGAGAGAAAATTATTTATTTCCAATATCTATCTCACTCTTTTAGATTTAATAGTATAATTCGCTTTGAAAATTTGTAGTAGTACACCTAGCACTATATTTTACTAGCTCTCACACTTAAAAAATTTAAAGATCAGACAGACCTCCTCAGGATTTTTGTGGGTAGCAGCAATTTCGTCGAAGCTGATTTCAGGAGCCACAGACAAACCCGCCCCATTAAAGGCAATCACTCTTTTTTCTCCAATTTCAATTTCAACCTGGAAAAAATGCAAAAGAGTTGGTAAATGAAAAAATAATCATATTAGAAATGAATAAAAGGGATAAATATACCTGTGAGGGAGGGGGCATGATGTCATGACATAATAAAGCAAGGGGAAACAAATGCCCAGGAACATCCGAATGTTGAATTAGCCTTCTCATGTTGTCCACTGAAGAAGCATCAAAGGGTGCCTGACCCTCTAATATCAGTACGAACTACTATGTTCTTATAAAAAAAATTTAACATTATTTTCAAAGACATAAAATGAACTAAAAAGAGATTCGAGCACACATGAAATGATGAGTGAAGTGTTGAAAATGGAGTAGGGAACAGGCTTTTACTGGTCATTTTTACTATAAGAAATAAATTAATTTAAAGAATGAGATGTACAAAAAGGGGAGTTCTCAAGTTCCAAAGGAGTAGAAGAAAACTCTCCAATTCAAGATAATGTGTGAAGGGGAACAATTACAAAGTTTCTACTGACCGGGCACTCCAAGAGGAGGCCACAGAACTATGATACCCCACACCTCATTCACTCCTTAATATTGTGAAAATCTTCTAACCAAGACGGGCCAAAAAAGTTTCCTCAACTGTATTCAACCACAAAACAATACCCTTATGTTAAAAAAAAGAACAGCCAACAGAATTTCGAAAATGTATTTTAACAGTTGAGGGAAGGCCAAGTGGATACTGAAGACGTCCAGTAGCTTCTATCTAAATGACTTGCTGGTCTCCAAAGTGAGTTGCTATTATTCATAAAATTGTAAGCTTATGTCCTCATTCAGTTAAGAGAATTTCCAGCTTGAAACTCCAATTTTGTTAGTTTGTTTAAATTTTTATAGGTGGTGAAACATTCTCTTGTACCAGATCATCGTAATTGATCATATTACAAACAGTACAGTCCACCAGAACATTTTCAGCCATGAGCACGCCACTAGATTCAGCTACAGTTCAGTATTCCCCTTTCTATTGTTATTTTTATGTACATGAAACCAGAAAACCGTTACACTAACCACTGACAAGAATAAAACCACTATTTGAAAACACTTTCAAACTAAATAAATGATAAAAATTGATTACTGCAACAAGAAACTAGATATGCATGTATATTCGTCTTTACCCAAGGTATAGAGAACTTACTGGGTACCATTCTCCAGTCGAAGGATCCGGCCGGTCCCTACCACCACTGGGTGCAATCCATATTAGTTGTGATCCACCTCTACATAAAATTTATCGGTAATGAAAGCTTATAAATGGAAAATAGGAGAGAACATTTTGAGGCTTATTTAGAATCCACAACTTCACGACAGGTAAGACCCAGCAAAGAAAATCAACATTTTTCCTCTCAGCTATTAACATGGTATAGGTACCTTAAGAGTAAAGCCATCTCCTTAAGACTTCGTGTGTTTGCTTTCCTTTTTGTTTCTGTGAGCTCAGGAATATCGAACATGTGCTTTTTTGAATAAACACAAATAAGATTCCTAAACAATGCATTTGAAAATTGAGTTGATCTCGTTAAACAATAAGATCTATACAATCAAATAAATAGCAAGGAAAAATATATTCGAACCTTCCAATGCTGAAGGGCTTGCAAAGTGGGTCTGCAAGAACTCTATCCCCTGCCACAAAGATCTGCAAGGCAGAAATAACACTCATTTATGCTAGCAGGTATTAAATTCCCTCGAAACTTTTAACTTGAATTTAGGAAAGAAGAATAATATTATTGAATTTCTTTTAGATAGTGGCTAGGGTTTCTAAAGACCGCTGAGGATTGTTGCTCTGATGTCAACTTGAATTTAGGGAAGAAGAATAGTATTGTATTACTTCTTACACATAAAACAACTAAAAAGTCATCTTATTTAGACGATAGATCATCAACCAATAAGAAAAGAAATAGGACATGAGAAATGTATACATAATACAAAATCAATATCACAAAAGATATAAAAGAAAATCCAACATTTTAGCTTAACACTGTTGGCATATACTGAAAAGAAATAGGCCTACCGTGTTTTCTGCAATATATGGGTTTGTCTTTTCAAGCAACAATGAAATGATAGCTGGATCTGCTTCAGTCTGATGATTTGATATCAAGACAACATTGTGACCCTGAAATGAATGTCATGAACAATAAGAGGCTTTTAATATAGCAACAAAGTGGAAGAAATAAAGTTTTAGAAGTCACAAAAGAGAAACAAGACATGAACTAAGAAGAGTGCTAGGGATAAGCATATCAAGACATGAACGATATGCAGACTTGTGCCAATCGTGGGCCACAATCAAATTTAAAGCACAAAAAGGAAAAGGAAAGAGAGAAAAATCAATATATTTAAAAGCTGTTAGATTTTTTTGATACTTGGATATGGCAATTAAAGAATCAAGAGATTTGAACGTGAAAGTTTAACTAGTGAGGGAGATTTATGACTTATCTTCGCATTATTGAGATTATAAATAAAACTTAAGCAATTATCAGTAAAATTAGCCCAATTTCATCGCATAATAAAGAGGAAGTTGTAGATAGATACCTGCTGAAGCTTCTCTTCTATATCCTTGAAAAGAGAAAGGTTACCAACGAATGAATTTCTGCATAAAATTGTCTATAAAGCTTCAGGAAAGAGGTCAAACAAACAGGAAAAAAGCAGACGGTTAAGTTAAAAAATAACTTAAATTGATAATAGAGAAGACTACTTTCACTATCAACACTTGCATCGATCTTTAAATTGTTCATAAAACTTTTATCAGAACATGTTTTCATTTGATCACAAAAACAGCCCAGATTAGGAAAACAAATAATAACAATAAAAAAAAAAGAAAAAAATTTATTAAAAAAGAAAAAAAAAAGTGGCATATATCACAAGAAAAAATAATTGACGAAAATTAACAACCTGTGATGCCATCTAAAATAACATGCAGTTTCTTGTAACGAGTGTAAACAGTGGACCACAACAGATCCGATAAGGATTGTAAGACCAAATTTCCAGCTTACCCAAAATCAATCAATGGCCGTATATAGTTCTGGCCAAAAATGTAGTAATCAAAAGGCTCTCGAATTGCTTTGTGGTGTGATGAGAAGACAAAAGGATCCTGAAATATTACTGCTATGTCTCAGACAAGAGGTCATTCAGTTGCTTTCTTAAAAGCTTTGACATAATGTAAGTTGATACGAAATTAAGTATTACCTCCACATCCAACAATATGCGATCTAATGCAACAGTCATGTTAGATAGAACAATTTCATCTGCCTTTGGATTTCCACTCTCAATAACCTGAAAATAAAGGATACTCAATAAATACTTTAAAATGCACGATGGCATAGAACCAAAGACAGTAAACTTAGAGAACTCTTGTATTGGCAAAGCTAAAATCCTTGGTCAGTGAGTCCAAGGACAAAGACAAGGCCGCTTGAGTCATGTTGTCTTTATAAGCAATTCTAGTTTTACAATTAAGGCGCACGGTGTTGCAATACTTCTTTGAGAGGACATGGACAGAACGTAGACATTCCAGTCCCATCCCTTCACTGTATGATCCAACACCTAAATTTCATTTTCTAAGGATTTGTGCGCTTCAAACAATTATAGCATCTTTATTAAGAGAACATTCTACCGGTTTTAGACAGACTTTACAAAAATAAATTAAACTGTAAATTTAATCCGTAAGATAAAGAAGGTTATATCCCAGACCTAGTACGAGAAATTTAAAGCTGAAGAACATGGAGTAGAGTACAGTAGGTCAAAAATTTTAAGAGGTTAAGTTACAAAGAACCAACCGATATAACCTCTAATCAAGAATATAAAGGCCTTTATAATATGAGTAGACTCTCATGTAGATCTTTATAGGAGGGGGTTCTACCCCCGCCCTTGGGCGTTTCTTGATTTTGGTTAATGAAAGCACCTTATGTCTCTTATTAAAATAATAATAATAAGTAAATAAATAATAGGAGTAGGTGTTCTAGTTATCTTAAATGACGCACGTACAATCTGCCTCCTTACAATAGCTGTATTCATGTAGCTCATCAGTTTGTTCTCAATGCAAAGTATAATCATTTCCGATGGTACTTGTTGGAATTAGACTCCTCTAACAACTAGAATTACAAAATTAAAGCATGGAAACTTTGAAATTAATCAATGTAGCAATGAATTCCTTCAAAATTAATCAAGATATCCAAAAGAATACTGCAAATGAACAAAATTAGAATAAAGAACTTTTATTTCAATGCTAATAGCGATGATGGCCCTCTCTATTTCATTAGTCTGGGCTCCAGATTACTAGGTACAAGTCAAAAGCAAAGATCAAAATAAATCAGATAATGAAAACAAGTGAATATGATAGATTGGAAGAATGCCCATCAAACAAAATAATATATCTGAAGGATGTATTAAGGAAAAAAAAAAAAACAACAAAGATTGAGAGAGAATTTTTACAGCATTTCTATAATTCTGATACAATTCTTCCATTCCTGCAGCAACATTTGGAGGCAGCTTTCCAGCTTCTGTTTCCTTCTTGATGCAGGAGAGCAACTCTGCAGATAAGATAAATCAACATCGTGCATATTGCCTTTACAAGATGGTTTTTTTAAATTAAAAAAAAAAAGTGTTTTACTCAAAAATACAATAAGAAACACAAGAAGTCTAAAAAAGCAATATTGGTGTCTGTACGTAAAACAACAAGAATTTGTGGCGACAAAAAAAAATAAAAAAAACAATCAAATGATAGGATTAAACATCCTTATAAACTACGACTAGAAAATCATGATAAACATGGGGGTAGTCGTACACATCCCCAAATTTAAAGCAGTTCTCTCTTCTGCCCAAAATTCTCTCTGATCAGGAAGAATGCGCCGTCCCTCAAACACAAAATTCCAGTATTACAACTACGTGGTTCTATAACACAGAGGGTGGGAGGGGGTGTCATTGCCTCAGACTAATAACTTAAACAAAGTACACTATCAAATCTGAAATATCCCAAGACAAGGCACAAGAAGGATGGTGGATGCTGACAAGTGACAACACCCAGATGAGGGACAAGAAGACAATAAAGGGTCAATTTTTTTTTTTTTTTTTCTTTTGGTGCAAATGTAAGAAATAGTCTTCCCCAGCTCACTAAAATTCCTTTTTCCCTTTAAAGAATAGACACCTCAGACACCACAAAATCTGAAACGAAATTGGACCAACCATCAAAGAGTGAACTGAAGTACATTAGAATCCTATGAATGGATCTAGTGGAAGTTCACTCATAATCATGGGAGACTGCAGCAGCTTTTACGAAGCGCTTTCTAATTATTTTCCCTTTCGCAATCCCAATCATAACAATAATAACACTATGTTACAATTATATAACTACAGTAAGATGAAGGGAAAAGAAAGCAACACACACTCACACACATAAGAGTTCTTCGCATTCCTGTGAAATCACAAGAAGCTCAACAGAAAGCAGGGAGCGCCAAAAAGGAAGGAAGGAACAAACAAACAAAACAAAACAAAACAAAACAACCCAACCCAACCCAGCAAACAAATCACCATCCCATGAATGCCACCTTACAAACACAAAAAGAAAAAGAAAAAAAAAACGGAGAAGAAGGCATACCTTCTTCAGAGCGAACATCGAGAAATTTGCGGGAGTGAACCGGCGCATTCCGTCTTTCATAACCGGAGCTAGCAGCAGCAGCGGTGGCAGCACTCTGGGCGGACTCCTTATCCTGAACAAGCTCCGCCATTGCTCTGGAAGCGGAAAACCGAAGCGAGCACGAGGAGGCAAGCTTGGGAGGTCCGAATTGCAGAGAAAGGGGAAGGAGCTTGAGAGAAGAGGAGGAGGGAGGAAGAGAAACCCTAGAGAAGGAGAGAAAAATGGAGGTCGTGGAGGAGAAAGGAGGAGCTGATGGAAGAGTAGAAGAAGAAGAAGAGAGGATAAACATAGTAAGAGGAAAATGGAGATAATAAGTGGAGGAGGAGAAGTCGTACGTAATGATCCAGAGGGCGCTTTAAAGAACAATCGAAACGAAACGAAACTAAACTAAACATAAGTATTGGTGCGAAAGAGGATTGGGTGGAACCTGGAATTAACTCTTTTTTTCCTCTGTTTCCTTCCCGCACGTGCGTTTCAAAACGACGTCGGACAATTTAAGGGAATTCGGATAGAGTGGAAACGAAGGAAGATTTTATTTTCTTTTTCCTTTTTCCTTTTTCCTTTTTCCTTTTTCGCTCTTCCAGTTTGACGGCATATAATAAATGCGGTTTTTTTAGTTGCAAGCTCATTTTCTTTAATTTTAAAATCGCAATAATTTTTAAAAATTTTAATTTTGTCTTTAATTGATTCTTTAATTTTAGGCTTATCTCATCACTAAGTAGAATTTTGACTTTAGAATATTACTGAAAGTTTTAAAATAATATTTATCAGAATAGGTATTTATTGAAAAGAGAGAAAAAAAAACTTATTCAACCTAAATCGCACAAATTACCAGAAAATAAGCTAATGGACGTTGGATGATAAAAGTTACACATCGGCTAATTTAGGAAATGACCATGATTTATAATCAAAAAATACTATCTCCATTGGTATGATGCCTCTCGAGGAAGCCCAAAGTAAAGCCATAAGAGCTTATGCTCAAAGTAGACAATATCATACCAGTGTGGAGAGTCGTGTTCATCTAAGAATGAACTTTTTTTTCATTTTCCATCATTTTATTACCAGACTTCCTTTTTTAGAGTATTATTTTAGTTCCACGTTTTAGAGTCAAGTGGATAAGCTTTGCTATTATTTTGAAATAATCTGAATGCGATGATAAATTCAATGCACATTCTTCTCTTAAGAAAGGCTACGCATATGAGAAAAAGACTATCTACTAATAAACAGAGCCAACTGTTCAAAAATAAATAAACAAACAAACAAAGTTGAGTATTTAAAAATAATAATTATTATGATAAAAACAAAAACTCATCAAGTTGGTGTTGTAGAGCCTAGACAAATAAAGGGGACCATGTAATTAAATTTTTGGAACCTAATGTAAGTGTGAGAATTAAACTTTTTAAAAAATATAAAGAAAAGTGTTGAGATGATGCCATTAGATTAGGCAAGTGAATTTGAGGGTAGAAAATGTATCTATCATATATAATTTTTGAGATAATAATAGAGAAATTAATTATACCTTACCTCAGCCATCAAATTGTCGTACTTCTAACATAAGTTTATATGAAGCAAGAGAATTTTATCCACTCTAGGATTTTTCTAGGAATTAAAATACGCATGGCGTGTAATCGAGATTATGAGAGCGTTTTTCTGTTTTAAAAAAAATCAATATTTCCTTTTTTTTTTTTTTTTTCCTGTTCCTTATTTCGACCGGTTAAAAGTCAAAATTTTCAAAATATTTATTGGGTAAAAAAATTGGAGAGAATTTCAAACTCACCTTTGTTAAGCAAAAGATTGAAGTCGAGTCAATACCCCTCCGCTCCAAGCATCAAGGATTCTCCAGCCAAACGAGTTACCTGCACCACATATATGAAGAACAAAAAGTTAACGAGCGAATTTGGAGAAGAAAGATTTGGCCTCCTTTAGTAAGATTAATGACATCTTATCGACAATATCAAAAGGTTAATTCATAATTAAATAATCATATGACGATATTCTTCCTGCTACCAGTAACTCTTACCATTAATATTTTACATATAAGAAGGAGAAAGAGAGAAGAGCTTAGTTTTTTCCACTTAAAGGAACACCTTTAAACCACATGAAAAGTCATTCTTAATACAACCATCTATGGGAATTTCATATTTAGTCAAGAAGAGAGGTGGAGGACACTTCGGGAAATAGTGAACATGTAAGGGGCAAAAGGGGGGAAACTCACCAAGATTTTCCTGTCAGAAGTTGAAATATGTCCATCGCCTTAAAAACAGTGCAAGAATAGATCAAATCTTTTGACTAGTGTTAAAATGGCACAAGAACAACTTCGAGCTATGTCTAATGTTAGAAGTTCGATGAAAGAAGGTAGAACATTCGAAGCAAAACCGAAGGTTAGCCAATTTTAA
The DNA here is from genome assembly GCF_002806865.2 of Cucurbita pepo subsp. pepo. Classification (NCBI taxonomy): domain Eukaryota; kingdom Viridiplantae; phylum Streptophyta; class Magnoliopsida; order Cucurbitales; family Cucurbitaceae; genus Cucurbita; species Cucurbita pepo. Next base: position 826,288 of record NC_036642.1, read on the forward strand.
CCAAGAAATTCATAATCACCAGATGCAGCAAGTACCAGAATGGAGAGAACAAAATCTGCAAAAGCTCGCTCTGAATGGGAAACCTGCAAACATGCGTACGAAATGGACAAAAGAAACTCAGAATTTTTAAAAGTCCCACAGTTGAATTTATGGTCCATGGAAAGAGATATAAAACCACTAAATCAATTTCAGGTTGTTTTTTTAATGCCAAAACTTGTGGAACTTTTTCTTCACTATAATCTTTCACCATTCCAAATTTGAAGTGGTCCACATCTTTTGTTTTTACACTAAACTCTTTCGTGGAGATTTTTCTTCATCATAATAAAATTTTGAACGATTCCAAATTTGAAGTGGTCTACATCTTTTGCTTTTAAACCAAACTCTCATTTTCCCTAATATTAAAAAACTGATATAGAATTTCAACTTATTCATCACCGAAGACCAAAACAAGGTAATCACAACGTTAATAGAGGATTGTATATATATATATAAAGAGTTGAATTTTCGTTGAGAAAAGAGAAAGAAGGATAAAAAGGCATACAAATGAATAATTACAAAACAACATGACCCCGACGCTGGACCCCCCTCTAGCCATCTAAAGGTCCTAATTTTTCTCTTACCTCGCAAACACGGTACAAATTCTACCCTACCACAAAAATCTCATCTCCTGAAACTATGGTTGGGGAAAGAACTCCTTAATCATCTCTTGAAGACCTTTGTGACTAGCAAATTGCAGGTCAAACACCTCAAAGAACGAGTCCATATAGACCCAGCAAAGTCACAACTCCAAAGAATATTGTCAAGGTCTTCCTCCTCCCTCTAACACAAAATGCAGCAAAATGTATCAATCAAAAAAGGCATCTTTTGCGAGAGCTAATCTAAAGTATTTATTCTTGCAGGGATGACCTACCAACGAAGAATTGTACATACTTCGGAACTTTCACATTCTATAGATAAGAAAAAACCGACGCATCACCCGGGGAGAGATTTAACGAACCTATGCCAAAGGATATTGGGGTTCGAGGGGGAGCTGCTAAAATCCTTTAGCCAAAGCTTTGTTGCAAATTCTTAAATTTTCCAACTCAAGCCCCTCAAGATATAGAGAGTTCCCCACCAACTCATCAGATGCCCAATCCTATCTCATCCACCCCTTCCCACAGGAAATCGGTCATAATATTTTCTAAGGATTTTACTTAATTGAAGAGTCCATGGACCTTCTCCTCCTTCGCTGCTAGTGTGACGTAAAGGCTGAAAATTACTTTGTCGTACTTTTGGGTTTGAGTGGAGCTGTCCTACAGAAATTAGTTCCTTGCTACATGAAATTCTGTTCTGCTGGAAGCTGCATGGTAAAGCAAAAGTTTTGTGGGCTGATGAGAACTTACCAGATGTCCACTCAGTTCTATAAGCCACTGACCAAAGAATACTCAATGGCAGTAAACTTAAAGATCCCCCACCAACTCACCAGATTCCCACTCAGTTCAATTTAGCTGCCTTATCTTTGCATTTTATAGATGTTTCTCCCTTTTGCTGTTATTGTTTCAACTTATAGCCCTATGATACGTATTCAGGTGTTATTGGCTTTTGGCTGTGTAGTTCAATATGAATGAATTGCCGAAGCAAGTTGAGCGAATTTCTGTAACGGTATTTCTCCTTCACTCAACCAACTTTGTGGCTTTTCACATGCTTTAAATGACAGATCCTTAAAAAGTATTTTCTCAAGAAGTATAATAGACAATACATCAAACTATTTTTCTGGTCAAAATGATTCGACACATACATATCCAGTGGTTAAAACAAGAGTAGAGCGTAAGAGTTACCTTGAGTTCCTCGTCTTCTTCACTTGAATGCGGAGACAGACTGCAGCTATAAGACAGAACCGCGAATTGTCTCTGTCTTCATATGGATAGATTCCCTTTAAGATAGTAAAACATCTATAGTACTCACCAGCAAGGACAGCGGACCCAACACAAAAAAGCACTCCTGAAACATAAGAGTTAAACGGGACGAATACAGCAACAGCCATGAACACAGCCTGTTCATCAGAAGTTGAACGTGCGAGAAAATTATAATGATTTTTTCTTTTACGAACACTTATGATGAAATTCAAAATCTAAATTCCCAAATACCTGAGAAGGTTAACAGTCTATTGATATTTGAAGCATTCTAGCAACGGAATTGGCACAATAAGATATGATCAACATTCAGGTTTGCTCAGTCATGCAAGGAAATTATGCACCATCTCTTCATAAAAATTTTATCCAACTCGGGAGAATGCATTCTTCTCTTCCCAAAATATGCCAATTATCACGAAAACATATCTTGATTTTCTATCACTAAGCAACTTTTCATAGGAGTACATAACCGCATTACTTCAAAAATGTAAGATTGCAGGTATAAACAAATAAAATTCAGTGAGTAGATCATAGCAGAGAATGATGCTCTGCGAACGAAATAACAGCTCGATATTTTTGTTCCGTCGATAAATCATGCGTTCAGTCTAGAAAATTGCAATTCCACTGCGTGAACTATTTTTCTCCTGAAACCGCAATAGCTATTTCTAATCGTCCATACTCTACAATGACTAGATATAATTTTGACTGACGAACCGAAGAATTAAGTTTGAATGAACCTATTTTATGTTGAACCTTTAGCACGAAATGAGACTTCACTCCTAGCATGCGCAATAGGAGACAATCTTATCTAAACAATAGAGAATTCCGATTAGCAAGGAAACAAAATTACTAGAAACTTTCAAAATATCTGATCTCTTTTTTATTGTCAAAGAAACTCGCTGCTGTTCTACATGATAATGAGACATCGAGAAAAGTGGAATTGATAGTACCTGAATCGAAGCCGGAGACAACCGAAGTTACGAGATCAATAATCTTCGCGGGAAGCCGAACTACATCAAAACTTGAGTTCGAGAGGATCGGCGAGGGAGTGAGAGAGAAATGGAGGGAGATAGTATCGGGTTGAATTACAAGTTCGCTCCAATTTTCGTTTCTAATTGTTTTAGTTCTTGCTCCATCAATTTTAATGATTGTATCAAATCGATGTAAACACGAGTTTTATATTCGCTAAAGGTTAAATTCGGCATTGTAACGTGACTTAAACGATAAGATTCGAGAAAAAATAAATATTTAATATCAAATATATTTTATAAAATAATAAATACTCATTTATATGGGGTGAAATACTTAATTTACCATTTTTTTTTTACTTTTTTTAACCGAAGAATATGCATTTGAGGCGATATTGGCTAAAGCTCGACAGTAGCCTCGGTAGACAACTATGACAAAGTCAATTGTTTCTTTGCATACCAAGAGATTGGAGAGGAGTAAGTAAGACGACAAATCATGTTATATAACGATAATCATTGTGATCTCCAGTTCAATCGACGTAAATAATTTTTATTTTCTTCAAGGTCATAAATTTGAAAGGCACGGTTGATACCAGCTTCAAATTATTAATATAAATTAAATTTAAACATGGTTTATTTATTACAATGGAATATTAAATTATTTAAATTTAAACATCATTCATTATAATTTTCTTTTAAATTATGTAATTTTAATTAAATGATATAATATATATTTTAATAGACAGTATACACTAATGTCGGAAAAATAGAGTAAATTATGATATGTGAAAAACAAAGGTTAATAAAGAAATATTAAAAAAAAAATAGCGTTTTAAATGTCAGTAAGTGTGTATTAATGATGATTAATAAATCAGTAATTAACTATAATTATTGGAACACAATTTTTTTACTAGATAAATTTAACGGTTTATGAATTAAAAGGGAAAAAATTAAATAAAAAGTGAACCACAAACGTGTATTATACAATTGATTTTGTTTAAACGTCGTCGTCCTCGAGTGGAAAATCTGTGACGAGTGTTTTAGGGGCGTCTGCTACCAGCAACTACCGAAAAAAATCCACAGCCATAGCCCATAACCAAACTCTTCTCCCTTCAATTTCTCAATACACCATCTTCCATTTCTCTCGTCCACGCTCCAATTGCATAGTAACTCAGTGTTCACATTTCGATTTCCACACAACATGGCGTCGATTTTCTTCTCCCCTGCTGCTTCCTCAGCTGCCGTTCTCCCCAGAGTATCGTTCCGACCTCGCTCCGCTTTCCACTCACAAAGCCGGTTTGTTTATTCTTCTGTTGTTTTTTCTAATTCGATCGCTTGTTTAGTTTAGCGTTCGATTTGTTGCGTGAATTTTTCGCGCGTTTTTCGATTTCGTGGCTTGTGGCGCTCTCAATGGCGTAATATGGTACGACTGAGACTGTATCTGTTAGTAATTAGGGTTTGTTTGGTCATATTTCAGTTCATGCATGTTTGGAGTTAGATGCAGCTATGCGGACGCGGGAGTGAGTGATGAATATAAGTCGAATACTATAGATGTAGTGGCTGATGTTAGAAGTGAGAAGGTATGCTCTGCGTTAGAGCAGTACCTTTGATTTTTTCACATGGTTGGTAGGAAATTCTGTTTCATCATTTCAGCTAATTGATCATTTCCTACTTTGTCTGTGTGCTTATCTTAGTAGGTTGTGGTCATAGGAGGCAGTGGATTCGTTGGATCTGCCATATGCAAAGCGGCAGTATCCAAGGGCATTGAAGTTATTAGTGTTAGCAGGTTCTGTAACGATTTAACGTTATTTTATTCTCTCTTCATGTCCCCTTTGCCTGTATGCAGTTTCATTCGAACGTCATATTATGCAGGTCAGGTCGTCCAACCTATTCAAGTTCATGGGTAGATCAAGTTACTTGGGTTCCAGGCAAGTTTTTTTTCTTGGTGTGTCAGCACTTCGGGATTTTTTTATCAGCTGGTTCATCAGAAGAATTCAGGCAGTGGGTAAAATATAGAACTTAGGAATATCTCGAGTAAAAATATGGAATAAATGCTGCATCAACGACCTACATGTTTAAGTGTTAGTTTTCCAATTATCTTGATTTGTCCTTGAGAAGTGAGAGATTCTTTTTTACAGACAAAGGTTTTTATGTCTGGAGATCGTGGAAAAAGGAAAAAGTCATTTGCTCAAGGCAAAATTTTCAAGTGTAGATCTTTATTAGGGAGACATGGAGAGTAAGATTTGTAAAAACTCTCAAAACATATGCAGCTTTTGGATGTCAAAGAAAGAAATAAGGGATTTTTTTTCGATTTTCAAGCATAAGATCAAATTGAGGCACAAAAGAATTTCCCCTCTGACTGTTGTCACGAGGAAGGTTCAAATAATGTCGAGTCTCATTTTGGCATCCACTCGCCTTTGTACATAGTCTACTGATGACAATATCAATTAGAAATGTGAGACAAACTTTCTTATATTGTCTACATCTTTGTCAATATTTCTGCGTTTTAATATGTTTAGTTACAACACCTTACCCCTTTGCAGCGATTATCACAATTCACATCTAGTATTCTGGATGAATTTAGGAAGTTCTACAATTTTTGGTATTCGTAGGCAGTGTGTAAACGGAAATAGTATAGAAGCTTGTACTTGATTGTCATGAAGTTAATAGTCACTTCCTTTTTATACATATAAAATACAAAAAATAAACCATTCACCTCTCCATACATGAGGGTATAAAAATGAACTTCTTGATTCAGGAGATGTTTTCTACCTCAACTGGGATGAGGTACTTGTTGGGGCTACAGCGGTGGTCTCAACAGTTGGAGGTTTTGGCAGTGAGGAACAGATGAAAAGAATTAATGGCGAGGCCAACATTGTGGCTGTAAATGCTGCATATGATTTTGGTAAGCAATTTTTGGATTTCACATTTTGACTAGTAACAACCTGTTATTGATCTTTATGAAATTATCTCCAACCCTCTCAAGTCTGTAAAACCCAGCACTTGAGGTTATTTGTTCGAAATTTCTGTTGCACAGTTCGATTTTTTTGTGATTTTATGATCCATGTTACATTGTTAACTGCACTGTTCTAAAGAATTTTCTTCCTGGCAGGAATTCCCAAGTTTGTCTTAATATCAGTCCACGATTACAATCTACCTTCTTTTCTACTTTCCTCTTCATACTTCACTGGAAAGAGGGAAGCAGAGTCTGCAGTCCTCTCCAAATTTCCAAGATCTGGTAAATTTCTACGTGCCTTCCAGTTTTTACAATGACCCACACTGGGGGTCAGCATTTTTGTTCATAAACCAAGTAGGCAATAAAGTAAAAAACTCTTTCACTTAAATACTTCGTGAAGATGTATCATCCCATGCCCCAATGAACTATGATTAGTGATATAGGAGGTTGAGAGATTAGATAATTAGTCTAGTTGTTAATTTTGGGTTGATTGGTGCTTAATTAGTTCTTTGTTTATTTATTGTAAGGCTACAAAAAAACCTCTTTTTCTTTGAATATTATTTGAAATAGAACTTTGTTCTTAGAGGGTATTCTCTCTAACCTTTGGGATGAATCTCTCGAACTTTTGTTCTTGTTCTTGCTAGATGATCCTCATCTGAACGGCTAAACATAAAACCATTATGTTTTTTGTCGAACTTCTGAACAACCCTCATAGCTGTCCAGAAATTTCTTATTCACTTTAAGTAAGCCATATTGTTCATTGATTTGCAGGAGTTGTACTGAGGCCCGGTTTCATATATGGAAAAAGGAGGGTAGATGGCTTTGAGATTCCCCTGGACTTGGTTGGAGAACCAGTGGAAAAAATTCTGTCCGCCTTGGGAAACTTCATTAAACCTCTAAGTTCCATTCCAGCTTCTGACATTTTTCTGGCCCCCCCTGTCAGCGTGGACGATTTGGCACTTGCTACTATCAATGCGATCGGGGATGACGACATGTTTGGTGTTTTCACTATTGAACAGATCAAGGAAGCTGCAGCGAAAGTGAGAGCGTGATTTGAAAAATATCATAATCTTGGAAGTTAGTTTTTCTAATTATATATATATATATATAGATATAGATATATGTTATATATAATATTTTATTGGTTAAATTATAAGTTTGTGGCTATTTGGTTCGGAACTTTTATAATTACAAATTTGATCAATGGTTTTATCTATTTATTTAATAAATCAGTTAATTTTATGAATTTATACATGATCTATAAGATACTTTTGAAAACTAATTTTATATTATATTTTGTAGGGCATGTATAGAGACTAAATTGAATGAAACCAACTTATAAAGATTGAATTGATATTTCAAATTTAAAAATAATTAAAATATATATAGCATAAGAAACAAACACATTTAATCTATTGACGTGGAATGTCCTCTAATTAAGAAATGTTATAGCTTATAAAAGATAAAATTAAATATTAACTATAGTGGTTATAACTGTCTTACGCGAAACAATATAAAATTAATGAGCGGGTTTGATGCAAATTTAGATATTTTTCCTAAAGTTATTTTGAAATTTACATTTAATAATTCAATATAAATTTATTGTTTGGTTTCACATTTTTAAATAAAAATTAGGTATGAATAATTAAAAGTGTTTTTTTTAGAAGGATATTAAATAGAAAAAATAATTGATTTTAAAACCAATTGAATCTGAATCCAATACATTTGAGACAACAACTTGGCGCATACTTTGCTGACAGACAGCACGGAGTAGTACTGAAAAAGGCTGAATCCCGAAGAAGAAGCACCATCCTTGTCTCTGTTTATTTTTCACTTTTTATTTCTTACAAATTTAGTTTTTAAAGTTTAATATATATATATTTTTATCTTCAAATTTTAATTTTATATCTATTTAATTAAAAAAATCAATACATCCTTAAACTTTTAATTTTATATTTAATAGATTTTTTAATTTTTTTTAATTTTTTAATTTATCAATGTATTAGACAATCAATTATTCTTCAAGGTGCTGTTCCACGAAGATAAGGAGGAGAATCGGCCTACCACGAATTAAAGGAAGACAAGTCACCTTGTGGGGCCTCCTCTGCATTCGTAAAACGACACCGTTTTTTTTAACGTTGTCCCCGTGAACTTCGGCTCCAAGCACCTTTACTTTCACGTCGCTATCACAAGGACTTGGCTGAGTCCACTTCCCCCACTCGAGTATAAAGTCTTAGATGTTTTACAACCAACGGCGTCGTTTCATCTCTTTCCCGCTCCTTCGCAACGCTTCGCGCTGAATCCACCTCCGAAGACCTAGATTCCTCCTTTCGTCTAGTTCATCGTCTGAATGTTTCGTTCTCAGATCTTGTGTAATTCTCTTTCGGTTNTTTTTTTTTTTTTTTTTTTTTTTTTTTTTTTTTTTTTTTTTTTTTTGAATTTGGCTTGATTTTGCGACTTTGAGGTCTTTTTGTGGATTTCAACTGTTTATTTCTGCTTATGTGATTATGTATGTGTAAATCAGGTACTGGATTTTCTCTGTTGATGTTTTGGAACCAATTGACAATGTTGTTTCAGTTTTCAAAAAGTTTATTACGTTTTTTTGAGATCTTCTTGCTTTGATAATTCGTTTTCTTCAATAAGAAGTATCTTATATGGAACATTTTAGTTTTTTTTTTTTTTGCTCACCTATGATTTTACCCCTAATTGCTTCCGGTTTATTTTCTATGAACAGTCTTTTGAAGAATTTCAATGGTATGTTAGCGACTTGGGGTATAATTTGACTGATTTTTGGTGGCTGCGGATAATGGGGAAAAGGGCCCTATTGTGCAGGATGACCGCTGATTGCAGACAACGGTATTGTTTGCTCGAATCTTATTTTATTACCATCTGATAGACCATTGTAATTTAGAAATGTTTTGGCAAATATTCTGTTCCTTTTATCTAGGTGGGGGATTTTTCTGTTTATAAGGGGACACAAGGTATTCATCTTTGGAACAACTCTTTCTTTTGATATTTGACGAGCCCTTGACCTTTATTCTCCTATTTTATCCTCGAGGACATACATGGTAGAGTAAAGCCCATGGATCGTTGTTAGAGAAATTTGTCTTGTTTGATAGTAGATAGTAGGGGTGTACATCGGTCGAGTTTGGGGGTATTTTATGGATTTTCTCGAATTTTTGGGTTGGTCAATTCCTTGACGCCACCTACCTGATTAGAGAGGGCTACCTAACCCATTCCAATCATTCTATTACTGTCGGGTTGGGAGCATTTGAGATTTTGAGTTAGGAGACGACAAAACAAAAGAATCAAAATGAGAAGTGTTGGCAAATGACGAATGATGAGCGTCGAAGAGTGAGAAGTTGTAAACGACAGACAGTGGTGAATCGAGCACCGACGAACAATGAACGATGGTGAATGCAGTTTGGATTTTGAGAGAATGAAGAGAGAGGGGAGATTGAACGATGAGTGGCGAAGAGCGAAAATGGTAAACTACAAGCAGTGATGGCCAACGAGCAGCAACAAACAATGAAAAACCATGAAGGACAGTTTGGGTTTTAGAGAATGAAATGTGATAGAAGGGAGATTGAACGATCCAACGAGAGAGACTAAGAGAGAGAGAGAGAGCGAGAGACAGGAAGGTGTATATGTGCACTCTGTAGTTGTAAATGTCAGGGAGAGAATTATTGTCTTAAAAGGCTATTGAAGCTTACGCCTTGAAGCTCATCTCGTGGCAAGATTAACTTTTAGCCTCAAAACTTATGCATTCTTTTCATACGTGGCTTGTGCATTTCACAGGAGAGTATTACATCTCTATGAAAATTCACTGAGGCTTAAATTCTCTATGAAAACACATTGAGTCTTTAAGTCTCTACGTCTTGTATAATGATTAGAAAAATAATACTAACAATTTGAAATGTTAAGGTTTGAGTTTTAACAATTTGAACTATTGCTACTTTTATCCCTTAGGCTTTAAAAACATTGAAGGCAAAAATTTATAGAATAACTTAATCCTATTAGTGACAATAATAATGATGTTAAAGATATCTTTTAGAATTTTTGATTAAGTGGCAATTGACATGGGTGTTTTTTTTAATCTTTTGATGTAAGTATTATGTTTAGCAATACTTTGTTCACACAAATTTAGAATTTTTGTCTGCTTTTTTGTTTTTGCCTTCGTGGTTCCTAGATTCATGCTCTTGATCTATTATTATTGCTATTTTTTAAATTCATTTCTCCATATGCAGTCTGTCCTTATTGTTAGCTATATGATATTTTTATTTATTTCTGCTTTCTTTTTGAAAAATGACGTCTATCATGGAGGTTGACATGCTCAACGCATGAGTTGGATCCTTTTTCTTATTTTGGATACAAATGTGGTCTACAGGAGTAATTGGGGCATGCACATTAATCCTGTAGATATTTTATTAAAAAGGCAGGGTCTCTTTCATCTCGTTAAAACTCAAAATTAATATTGCAATTACAACCATTAGAGAAAGGACAAGGATTTTTGCTTGAGCCATGAGAGCATAAGACATAATCTTACTGAGAAATAGAAGAAATTATTAAAAAAAGGTCTAGCACTAAAGTGTTTCATATTGATAAAGCACAGAGGTGAGTGGCACTCCACCCTACCCTAAAGGAAAATGAGTTATGATCATTGAGAAACTTGAATAAAACCTATTAATAAATCGAGAAGTATTAGATCACAGAAGAATTAAAATTGCCTTAGAAACCTTCAAAATACCATACTCATGTAGTAACTTGCAGAAAGCCCATTACTATGTCGACAAAGGAGAAACAAATTATTCAAAGACTTGTTGTCACATTTATGCATAATATACGAAGGTTGCACGAAGGTATAGTGTCTTTTACTTTTTGTGACAATGAGATTACTTGATCTTTTGATTTCTGATGGCCTAACAACCACGTGAATTTCTGAAGGATTCATATTAAACTAGATATATTTAAGTGATCAATATTAAGATTAGAAAGGAGCTATTTCTTTTTTAATGGGAAACTGCCAGACTTTGATAAGGAGTGAACACTGCAAAAGAAAAAAGGTTGATGAGACATCGCCTAAACAAAAAAAATTCTCCAATGGTGCTAATAGATAAAGAGTCATATTTACAAAAGAATTATTTAGGGAGCACCAAAGCGAAGTCCTAAAAAGAATAGGTACCTCAACAAAGACGGTGGAAATTTATATTCTTCTTTTCCATCAAAGTATTCCAAAGAAGATTTTAATGGATAAGGCTTTCAGGTTTTGTTTGAAATGGTGGCTAAGCAATAATTGAGTTGAGTCTTGGAGGGTGGGAAGGGGAACACATGCTGAACATCAAAAGTACACTGAAGATGGCACCTTTAAAATTGAGGGTAAGAACAATATATGAAGAAGTGATGTTGAGATTACGAACTCTAGGACAAAGAGGGCAACTATTAGGTGAATTATAACAGTGGGAATTCCTTCTTTGACTAATGTCATCTGGAACATAATTCTGAAGGAAAGAAATAGATCCTTGTGCTTCTTGGCTCCCTTTTCTTGTTTGTTCCTGATCTTGACTTACATATCGTCTTCATTTCTTTTGAGTTATGATGAATTGATACATGATACAGATTTGAAAGTGGTGTAAAGAGGTTTTTTGATCTATTGTCCAAAATATTTACTTAAGTTGTGGCTCTTATTCTTTTTTTGGAATGATATTTAGTTTGGACGGATGGCACTCCAGTGTCCAATTTTGTAAATCTATGGAAGGCTGGATCTTGAATCTATTGTTCATTTACTGGACTTGTTGCATGGTAAGTGAGCAGAACAGAATTGAACTGGTACAGAAACCAATTGTGTATGTATTGGTGAAGAGAACAGAAGAATATGTATATGGAACTCGACTGTTGTAAATATCAGTGAACTGGACGGATCAAATCAGATGGTGTAGATATGTGTTAACAAGAAACAGGAAAATATGTGGAGATCTTCGTTGATATGTCATCCCGGTGCACCGAGTTGGAAGCTGGATTATAATATTCCATGAACCATGGCATTTGTGAAGCCAAGGAGCCGTCAAATGGTTCTTACAGAACAGATTCTCACCTTTTATTTGTCTGTGGAGGGCTTTGAAGACCATGCCAATTGTTTTATTACAAATTTATTGCGTAGGGAAAGCATTAATCTATTGAGAAGCTAAATTCTGATGCTGGTATTCCGACTCATTATGAAGGAGCTATGAAGACTATGATTCTTTTCTTGAATATTACCCAAACTGCTCCATCCGCTGGAATTTACTGTATCATGACATTGAGATTTCTGGTCCAGGGAAAAAAGTTTGACATGATGAATATTGTATTAAGAGGATATTTTGCGGTGATAATTAGTTAGAATATATCTCAGATATTTAGGGAGTTGTTAGTATAGATTTGATTAACGGTATATTTTATTTATTTACCAGATTTAGTTAGATATATATTTTTTCTATTTTTAGGTATTAGTTGATAGTTTGTATCCTATATAAACGTGGTAAACCTGAATGAAGATCATACTTTCGATCCCAATTCTATTTCTATTTCTCATTCTTAACATATTGTTTTTGTGTTTTCTATTCAATGTCTTTTTATAAATATTATCCCCTGCGTTCTGTTATTTTTCAGTACGGGATTATTTTTGTATTCTTATTTGTTACTTTGCATGCTCCTTTTCTAGTTTTGCTACATTCCTCAGGTCTGCTCATAAAATTGTTAAAAAGGAGATCTTTTTTGTCTCTTACAGACCCATCAGAAAAGTTGTATATTGAGGACTTCCTATTCCTGCAACAATGCCATTTTACTGTGGGCTCCTGTGATGCAGGAAATTATCTTGGAAAAACTAGGAATTATTTCAGTGACATCATCCGTTGACTGTCTGTGTGATGTTAATATATTTTACATTAGTTCTACAGACTGATTTTATCTTTTCTTTTGCTAGTCATTTGTTGTTCTGCAAAAAAATTTCTTATCTGGAAGTTGAATATGCCAAGTGATTTTTTATAAGATATTGCGCTCATCTTTGGGGCAGTATTGTTATATTTCAGACCAAGAATCTGCAATTTAAATTAATTGAAAGTTCAACAACTAAATTTCTTTTGCAGGGTTTATGAATTATCTCAATTGCATGGTTTTTCTAACCCCTGGATTCCGAAGAGGAGATCTGTAAATATTTTCCTAACAGTTGACCTTTTAGGATATAGTTTGTAGATAAGGATTGTGATCTTGTAGATGAAATGGAAACAAAGTTAACTAAGGTTCTGGATAATGGCAAAAAGATCGTTGTGGGTTTGAAGAGGAAAAGGGCAAATGAAGGCACGGCACATGTTGGAGCTGGCTACAATGCATTTTTGTCCAAGTTGACCTCATCTAGGAATAGACATGCCAAGTGCAAGAGACTCGATGACTGTGAAGTCAGTTGGGGGTCAAACTCTAGAAGATCTTTTCTTAGGAACTATAAAAATTTTAGCAGAAGTGGACTTCCCCAGAGGTTTCTATATTACGAAGATGGGGATTGGGTAGATTACCCTCAGATAATTGTTGAGTTGATTAGGAAACAGTTTCAGATTAAAAATGCGGCAATTGAAGTGGAATTTAGTGGTCGTCATTTGCTGCTAGATGCTCTGTATATGATCCAAGTAGAACTGAAAACAGCTATTCAGCAGCACATTGGCTGGATTGATGACAATGGTCGATGTTTCTTTCCAGAATTTTATTCAGTTGACAGTGAGATGCATCAGTTCCACCAGTATGAGCTGGAAGACGCTTCTGATGTTGCACTATCAAACCATACAGGAATGAGAGAGATCAATTTGCATCTTGAAATTGGAATAACTGGATCGAATAGTTCTCAATCAGAAGAGTATATTGAAGAGTCCAATAGAGACAACAAGATACATATTATCAAAGAAAAATCTTGTGATATTGATGGGGATTGGGAAGGCAGTGAAACTGAAAGTCAGAAACCTGTTGCTGAAATGCAAGAGGCAGATGGAGGAATTAGAGAGATTGGTTGTTCGATGACGCCTCAAGATGAGCTAATGCATTCAACTCTGGATTCTGATGATGTAAAAAATATGTTCTTAATGGGCATGAGATCTACTAAGAACAACATTGAAGTACTCGAGGTCAAACGTTGGTCTAGTCATTTAATGCAGGATATATCAGATATTTTTCAAAAACAAATAGAGATAACCAGGAAGAGTCGTGGGAATGCCAATGTTCAATATGGTTGGCTAGCTGGGAATAAGGATGTATTATCTGGTAGCATGCTATATGGGGTAGGTCACTCCGGACTAAAGCTTACATCCTCATATGGTGTTCACCTTTCACCTACAAGCTGCGCACATCTTAGGTATCATTTCATCCTTAGTTAAGTAGTGTATGTAATTTAATGGCAGTTTATTGTAAAGATAAGATAATAGGCTAATAGCTAGCTTATTATGATTTATCTTTTCACGTTTTTGTAAGTTTTATGGACCTCTCAACCCTAGGGAAGAACACAAATTCTGGTTGTCATTTTTTGGTGTTTGAACCCACACACCTCATGTTAAAGAAAATCACCACCTCTTCCATTCTCTTTTTACAACATATAATCATGCAAATGAATCTTCATGAAAAAGAATTATATTATGGTCATCACAATACTGAAATAGTATCTTAAACAAATGCAGTATGTTATTTTTAGCTTTAGCTGTATGGATAACTCTTTCGTTCTGCCTTATTACTCATGGAGATCAAATTCTGCATTGGTTCAGTGCGGACAATTGTGATGAAGATGAAAAAGGGGTTAGATACATAGTGTTCTGTCATGTCATATTGGGAAATGTGGAAGTTGTCACTCCTGGATGTAGACCATGTCGTCCCAGTTCTGTAAACTTTGACAGTGGAGTAGATGACCTTCATAATCCAAGTCAATATATAGTTTGGAATATGAATATGAAAAGCCACATTTTCCCGGAGTATGTTGTCAGTTTCAAGTTAACATCAAGTCCTCCTGAACGTGGTAAGCTCTCTTTTGGTTGCCATGCTCATTTCTTGTTTACTTTTTTTTTATGAATAACCAAACTTTCATTGAGGAAAAAGTTAAAAAAAAAGTATAGATATACAAAAAAAAAAAAAGGAAACGTGCTAAAGAAGTGGCCTCCAATCAGGTAAAACAAGACCTAACAAACAATTACAAACGGCAAGCTCATTTCTTGATTATGGGTTCATAATTTTCTTTTAATCTTGTGTGGCACATGTACCTGGAGAAAAATGTGAACTTATGAGGATGCATGAATGCTATGATGTTCTTTCATTATTTATATATTTTAGCTCTCTTCTCTCTCCCTGCTTTTTCTTTGCCGGGGGACTTGTGGAAATCTGAGTTACTATTTTAATAATCTTTTTGTTACTTCTTTACTCTTCATAGATGTTATTAAATAGGTTTTTTTGTTTAAGGTTTATTTGTTCAAGGGGTTCCAGCTGTTCAAAACAGAGGAATTGATTCAAAAGGGCTTCGGGACCAGTTGCAGTTAAATTGCTCTTCGATTGAATCAGTAAGGCCATCTATAGGTTCTAATATTATGTTGTATGCGGGATTTTCTGGGGTTTTAGTTCTACAATAACCAGGTTTAACTGCCACTTTTGTAAGTTGTGAGCTTGTGAACCTACGATTATACTATTTATTCAACATGATTTGAACTTGATTTTGAGCCAGCATAGATTTCCCAAGGTTTCCCCCATTCTTGTTCTGCCAAAGCCTTTATTCCCACGCATAGTTAAGCTAATTTGTCTTTGTTTCTTCCCTGCCACCTTTTAACATTATGCATTGACTGCCACGTTTCTAATTCCTAGGTTTGGGCATCACTATTCAAATTACTTTTTCCCTTTGATTATCACACTATTACGTTACTCTTAAACTATTTCAATTGGCACGTTGCCTAGCATTCTGGGAAAGTCAGATTACAGGATTCCTTGTAGGAAGGAGGAAACAGTCGTGTTTCTAGGCCCTTGTGGTCAAAACTGTGAGCGACGAATTGGGTTCTTGGTGGGAAATTAAAAATTTTGAAGCTGTTATGCAGCATAGGTTTAGAAGAAATGCAAAATTTCTTCTGTTAACACAATGGAACTTTTAAAGCAAAGGATGAGAACCGGGAATTAATTATTTATTTGCGGAATATCATAGTTTTGAATATTACTCATTGGAGATTTCTGTCCTCTGCAAGCATGATGAGTTTTTATTGTATCAATACAACGTTTTTTTTTTTTTACTTAAGAAAAAAAAGGTTTTGTAAAAAACTTTAAAGAAATCCTCTTTAGAAGATCATACAAGGCGAACACGTGAACAGAGAAGCAAGTCTGAGGCGTTCAAATCATTAAAGCTAGACTGTTTTCTTTCCTTCTATCTCTAGCTGTTAATATTTAGGGAAATCTTACTTTTTAGGAGGACTGTGTGTCGTCGCCAGCTCCTGAAAAGAGATGCACAGAAAAGCTTGACCATGGATCAAGCTTGTTGAAGATTCCCAAGTCCCCCTGGATGCACTTTTCAATGTTGTTTGATGCCATTTCAAAAGAAGTTTCTCTTGATAACATGAAATTGGTGAAGAGTCATTATGGCTTATTTAGAGTAAGTGAAAAGTGTCTGTAAGTGCATTCCTGTATTTTTATTTGTATAGTCTATAATCTTGATAGTCCTTTTCTTGGTTACATATTAGGAAAAGAAGATCAGTAGGGACGAATTCATCCGAAGGTTGAGGTCCATTGTTGGGGATCCATTACTGAGGTCTATGCTAACGAGTCTCCATTGCAAGGTATGTGCTATGTATATATGTTCAGTTCTTGTACGGTGTTGAGTTGTTTGGTTGTAATGCGAAATACTGGCATTTTAATCTGGATTATGCGCAGCTGGTCAACATTATGTTTTACAAATTCTTTCCATGTGAAAGGCTATTTGCTTGATTTTCTGCAGACAGTTGCCAAAAAGCTAAAGAAGTTACATAGGCGTTAGATCTGTCCTCCTACTCTCCCCTCACCAAACACCATATAGATTCAAAGAGTCTAATTGATTCCCAAAATTCCTCAGGATGAAGAAGTCCATCTTTGAAGAACACCCGAGTCCTCTCAAACCAAACTCTCATAAGAGTGACCGTCACTGCATTGGCCCAGAGAATTCTAGCGGCCCCTTTGAATGAAGTGCTAGTAATAATCTGAATGAGGGCTGTATTGCTATTGAACAGAAATTCGTACCAAATCAGCTTAGGGTTTAAAACCAAATAGTATGAACAAAGGGGCTTTGTGAGAAAAACGTGTGGATGGGCTGGGCTTCCAATTCTCGTTTGCAGAGAACACACCTCTTTAGTTAAAAAGAAAACTTCAACTTTGATTTCCCATTGGACAACTTTCTTGTAATCACATATTGGTGTTGGGTCTGTCCAAGCTCCCTTTATTTCATTCTTCCAAAGGAAAGCTTTGTTCTTTCTAGGGATGCCTGCCTGCTAAATAATCTCGATCTTGCATGTTCAAGAAGCATCAGATAGATGTACCATTGGACAACTTTCTTCTAATCACATATTGGTTTTGGATCGTTCCCTAGTTATAAAAAAATCAGATCAATGGGAAGCCCATGAGGATGCGTTAATCTCTCCACCTCTCATACCTCCTCCATAGATCTCTCCACCCCTTCTAAAATAGATTGCTATAGGAATTGGAATTTTTCTGTTGGCCAGGAAACAGTTAAAAGGTTGAGAGTTTAGCTAACCTTTCATTCTCACATACAACTATGGGGAATCCCGGAATCACTTCAAAAGTGATATTTCTGTCTCAGTGATACTAGATGAAGATTGTGTTATGTATTTAGTCTTGTTCGCTGTTCTATTCTCATATCCATGCTGCAAGGAAGGTTTCACATGCAATTTTTAATCTTCAAAAATGTTTGTTACCGAAGACTAACTTATTTCTAATTTCAAATTTGCTGGGAATTTATGACATTTCTTTTCCAACTTCAGTGGGAAAATGGGTTCCCCTTATGCCCATCTCCTCTCCTTCGTGCCTGGACTCTCCTTTCAGAAAAAAAAAAAAAAACAAATATATATATATATATAGAAGTATCTTATTGTTGCCGCATGTTAGAATCTTCTTGGTGTTTATGACTTATGTGTTGAGAGGAATAATAAATTCTTTAACATGAAAGAAAGTCTGTCTTCTTATTTATTTTTTTATTTTTTCTTGGATTTTCCTGTTTTCTTGGCTTTTTCTTGATAAATTATGTATTCTTGGTGTCGGGGGTTCTTTTCTTATAATATATTGTAAAATTTTATCTTCAGTAGATTGGGAGTTGGATCTTCTCTGCCTTTGAAATTTCACGTCTTCAATTAATTTTTTTCTCCGGATAACGATAAAAGATTGCTAGCAAGCATGATCTTTGGAAACAGAATCAACATTACAACTGTTATCAGACGGGCCACTAAATTTTGGTTGTAATATAAACTTGTTTTCATTTTTAACCTTGAATTAAAATGTAAAACATGGTAGTAGAGGAAATTGTCATTTTTAAAAATTAGAAATCGAGCTTTCAGGGAGGAAAGAAATGCAAGATCCAAGTAAGCAACTATCTTCAATAACCATACTCCCCTCTGTCGATCATGTCACTTTTCTTTTTGGAGTTTATCATGGATGATTATTGCGGTTCTGTTACACGCAAATTCTCAAGTAATATTTTCTCGTTTCAGCTACCTCCGAAGTCTCCATGTTCTTTAAAAGTTCCGAAGGAGGAGAAAGAATGTTGAGGTTGTTGGTAAGAAGTTTGTTTTTAGGTTCCTTCCATCATATGGAGTTTGCCTACTGTTATTTTGTCTTTGAATTTGTCGACCTGATTTGTGAACGTCTCTATATAAGCTATGTGAGACAGTTGCTATTTATTATATTTGTGAACATCTCGGTTAATCAATTATTTATATAAACTCAGTCAATTGCTTCTATTCCTATCTTACCTTTTGCATTACAATTTTCTGCATCTTTTCATACTTGTCCTCAATTTACTACAATTTAACTTACAGCTCATGTGAAAGGAAAATCTCGATCCACTTTCGCCTACGAACTGAAAATTGAGCTTATAAGGCTGTTTCTAACAATGTATCAAATAAGTAGATTTCGGTTCATTTTTAATCATGATTCTGCTTGGTTTAATCCAACTGTTTACCTGATCAGTTCATTGATTCAAGTATATGGCCTGGTTGTGCTTGAGTAATCTCCAGGCTTCTCCGTTTATATCTATTTGTCGTTGTTTGTTTGTGAATTGGAAACTGTGCAAAACTCTTTTCAGGTAAACTTGCAAGTGGTTCATTTTTCCTTTTCTCTAGTACGAAGCCCTTTACTATTCACATGTTATGTATATATTTGGTTCTGCTAGGTCAACGTCCTTAAATTATCAGCCCCCTTTTTATCTCTGCTCACGCTCAGTGGGTTTGGTAAAGAAGAGTTATTGTTTGAACTTTAAAGGTCAATTAGAAAAAGCCGATTTGTCATTGCTTTTCAATTTACTTTCCTTGATCATCGCCCTTTTACCCGTCGGTTTTATCTAAATTTTTTACTCAAAAAGTTGAATTCTTATTGCATATTTCTATTTTGTAGAGACAGAATGAAAGTAAATTCTTGGACCAATTCGGGCACAGTAAGAGGTGTTAAGAACTTGAATTCTTCTTGCATATTTCTATTCTGTAAATTGCAGATTGAACTTAAATTTTTGGATCCATTTCGCCCCAAGCTAAGAGGTATATATATTATACGTACGAAACTGTTTACTTTTTCCATTTTTACCCTTACTGGAACTTCGATCGAGTTTCATTTATGGCCTTTCACTATTACTGTGGAGCAGTGTGAAGCATTGACAAATGGAGGGGGTTTCAAATCATACTCCTACTTCAACCTCTGTTACCCAAGAAAGGTATAGAAAAACTGAAAAATTATGCAGAGCCAATAGAGGTCTGTCTCTCTAGCAATGTGCTAATGTAGTAATAAGAATTGCACATCAACATATCTTTAAACTGCCAAATTTTGCTTTAAAGATTACTTGTGGATCACTTGGAAATCCCCAAAATGTATATAAGTTTTGACCTATGAGACACAAATGAGTCCAACAAGCTTTACTATGGCCCTATAACCGCAACCCAAAGGCTTGGTTTGTTCTGAATTATTTGAGACTTTAGGGGACCTCTGCTCCACAAAAGCCCCTAAAAGGAAGAAGACAAGGACTATGTCACAAAGATGAAACAAACANCTTTCCTTTTTTTTTTTTTTTTTGTGTGTGTGTGTGTGTTTTGTTTCCTAAAAGAACTAAAAAGCAGTTTCCTTTTTACCATTGGAAGTGAGCTCTGAAATTACTTCTAAGACCAAGACTAGCATCTTTCTAGGTGATGCATTTTTCAATTTTTTTTTAAAAAAAAATCTGTTAGTGAATTTTATTATTTTGAAATGAACTGTATTTTCATCTTCCCAAACATATTGAACTGTATCTTTTTTTTTTTTCTTTATTGGTTTACTTTTACATTTTCAGCTTCCCTTTCACATCAAAAGAGGAAGAAAAAAAGAACAGNTTTTTTTTTTTTTTTTTTTTTTTTTTTTTTTTTTTTTTTTTTTTTTTTTTTTTTTTTTTTTTTGTTCTCTCTCTCTCTCTCTCTCTCTAGGATGTGGAGATAACACGTGGAAGCAGAAGTCACATCAGGCCCATCTGCCAATACGCATTGAAAAGTAAGTAATTATGAATGAATGATTCAATTCCGGCTTTAGGATAAAGCTTAATTTAAAACTCTGAGTCTCTGTCACCTCTACAGAGGAAGGTTTCTGACTCCCTGACATTTCTTAAAACCCCTCCTTTTCTTATTTAATTCCCATTTCTTACCCCCTCACCCTAAANAAAAAAAAAAAAAAAAAAAAAAAAAAAAAAAAAAAAAAAAAAAAAAAAAAAAAAAAAAAAAAAAAAAAAAAAAAAAAAAAAAAAAAAAAAAAAAAAGAAGAAGAAGAAGAAGAAGTAGGGTTCATTAATACAATATTAAAGCAAAATGTGAGGAAAGAATATTCTTTTATTCAAGAGAAGTTATGTTTTGTCCAAAAACAAAATTGCAATTTTGTCCTAAAAGATAATAAAATATATTTANAAAAAAAAAAAAAAGAGAAAAAGGAGCCCCGCATGAATGCCGGGCAGACAAGGACAGGACCATAGGGGTAAAAGAGTGGAGGACATGTGGTAAGGTCACTGTCAAACCAAACGTTTTCGTTCTCCCTGCCCGACCTGCCCGTACGGTCATCTAGCTAAGGTAATCAATCATAAAGCAATAGATAGCAAAATCATTTTTCTTTTTCTCCTTCGATTCTGGCGCCCTTTTTTAATTCATTTTTTCCTTCCCTTCCAATATTTTCAACGCCTCTGACTGTGGGCCCCACTCTTTTTGACTGCTTTCCTTCCTTGCCACGTCACCCCCCTTTTCTCTCTTTTACTTTCACTGTTATCCCTCCACAATTCTATACCTAAGCATCTCTTTCATTTTACTATTATTACTATTAATGATAATAATTAAGTTATATCTTATTATTTTCTTATATTATATTTTATACCAACTATTGGTTAGTAAAAGATGGATGTGATGGGTAAAAATAAAATTGAGACAGGAGCGACATAATTTACTATGTATTTGATAGATTTGACTGATTGATTGATTTAAGTAATTGTTCAACTTTATGATTTATTTGGTAATTTTTTCGATAATATTTGTATATTATTATTTTCAAATCTGGTAAATAATAAGTTAAGTTTTAAATTCAAAATTAATAATGTAAATAAAAGAGGGGAGGGGAGGGGGAAAAGTGTGATGTAAAACAGTAAAAATAATAGGAAAAAGACAAAGAAAGGTCTCGAAAAACACAACTCAAGGTGAGGTGTGGGTGTGAATTAGTGTGGAAAAGAAAAAAAGGCAATTTCAATTATTATTATGTTTTTGTTTTTTTTAAGAGAAAAAGAAAAAAAAAATGTCAACTGAGATGGGAAGAGGACAACAGTTTCCCAGATCTGAGTGGAAGGGATAGGGGCCTACAACTGTAGGGTTAGGGGTCCCATTCTCCTTCTGCCCCCAAACTAAATCATAAGTGTAATGATGTTCAAATTATTTCCTCCACATTCTATGTTACCCTACTTTCTCTCTCTTCCTATTAACTACTGCCACTCTGCCCTATTCTCTTCTTTTTCCTTTTTTCAAAATAATTATTTCATATATATATATACATATATATATATATATATCTTGTTTCTTCTTTTTGGTAGCTCAAGGTTTTGGTTTTGTGAGTGATTGCTTGCCCATCAGAATGGTTAGGAAGAAATGTGCCATAATGTAGTTGTAAAATATCGACTTATAATGTATTAGTCCGTTGAATTAGACTCATTTTAGTTTTGTTTGTGAAGATTTACGTACATTTTTTCGATTAATATATATTTTTAATTAAAAAACATGGGTGAGTAGGACTTTGAACTCCTTACCTTGTGGTCGAGGATTTAATATTTTTAATCAATCAATCAATGTACTAACTTTGGCAAGCACCCATCACCTTTATTTTGATAAGTCAGTAGAGTAGGGGCCAGTTCGAGTGTAATTGAATGACCATTGATTTAAACTACTCAAAACGACACCGTTTTCTTTTGTATTAAAATGAGTATTGATTGTTTTTACGACAATTGATAAGCTACGACATGTATGAGAGAAAGAGAAATAAAACATCAAGTACCATAGCATATGGAACCTTCACATTTTGGTATGAATGGTTTTAAGAGTTGGGAGGTTGGAAATTGGAATAATGAGATTGAGGGGATTAAATTAGGGTTCTTTGGAGTGTGGGGTTGATGAGGACAGGAGGGTCATTTCAAAGTGATTGATGTGATGACTTTTTTTAGTCAAAGGAGTGAGAAACTAATAACATTATTATTCATTCTATATTATGTATGAAATAAAAGGCCTAATGTAGTTCAAGTTTGTTAGGTTAAAGGATCCTATGTACCCTATAGACATAGGGAAGGGCAGCCTTATTGAGGGCTTTATTGTTTGAATTTATTGGTGTTGACCATTTTTCGTGAGAAAATAATATGTAATTATATTCAACTGATTAATACTATATATACTGTTGACTAAGATGTAAGATATTTTTAAATATATTTTTTGATATATTATTAAATAAATAAATAAAAAAAGAATTTTATTATTGATTTGAGAGGGAAAGAAGAAAGACAATGACATATGATAATTAAGAACATTAAATTCTGTTGGGTTCCACCTTCCCTCATACCTCATACCTCATTTCATCACTTTCTTCTCTCTAACAATCTGAGATCTTACTAGTTTTTTTTTGCCCTTTCTTCTTAAAACTATATTCTTTTTTATTTTTTAAATAATTCTCTCTCCATATATATATATAGTTTAGTTCTTCAAATTTACCCTTTCCTATTTAAATATGGAGGTGGGTCCCAAATTGAAAAGGCAAACTTTTTCCATTTCGATTTCGTATAATCACCCTCGTTTTTGTTCGATTTCTGGCTCAATAAGTAAAAAAAGAAAAGAAAAAAAAAACGTGATTTTGAAGAAGGATTTGTTGATTTTTATTTATGTAATTTTGTTTTTCGATTTAGATTGATTTTTGTGCAATAAAAGGTAGAAGTAAAAACGAACCAAAAGGGTATGAAAAAAATCACAGTCTTGGTGATGCCCAATAGAAACGGTAAAATTTATGGTATTTGTTAATTAAAATGTATAATAGTCGGTTGGTAATTATGAAATTATATTTCTTAATAGGAAAGTACAGTAAACCCGACCGTGAAAGTATATTCAAATATGACCAAAATGAATTAGGATCGAATGAGGTTTTTTTTTTTTTTTGTTTCGAGACTTGTGGATTTTATGGGTTGGTTTGGTGGTTAAAAGATGAAAATTAAATGTTAGTACAAAAGTTGGTAAAAAAGTGGGTGAACATCAAATACTATTGTATTTAATGCAGTGGGGGCATATAAGTAATTTAACATACAGACTTTATACTCTCGTATTTATCTCAACAAGTTAATTTTATTTTAAAAATTATATTAAAAAAAACTCAATATGTTAAA
This sequence comes from Cucurbita pepo subsp. pepo, assembly GCF_002806865.2. Taxonomy (NCBI): domain Eukaryota; kingdom Viridiplantae; phylum Streptophyta; class Magnoliopsida; order Cucurbitales; family Cucurbitaceae; genus Cucurbita; species Cucurbita pepo. The sequence goes on from NC_036642.1 coordinate 850,240, forward strand.
ACTTTTAATTATCAACTTTATTTAGTCATTTATGAATAGATTATATGTTTTAATATTTTTCCTACAAAATTAAATAAAAATCATAAATTAAATTAATTAAACGAAAAAAGAAATGATTTTTCTAATCAGAATTTCAGAAAATAATTAGGAAATTGTGGAATTTTGATTTTGGATAAAGAAAATAAAAAACTTTTTAAATCAACTGCAATAATACATTCGTTACTCTCTTGAGAGTGCGTGTGGTGCACGCTCACATTTATTGGTCAAGAAATTAGGTGACTGCTTTTTCAAGTGTCGGTGAAACTCTAATAACTGTATATCGCGTGGGGGATTTTTATTAAAATTCTATATTTGACTTTCAAACTTGCTGACAAATTTCTTTCATGTTGACCTGATAAGTGGATTAGATTGACAAATAGTGATTTGACATAATATAATAAAAATTCATTTAAATAAAATAAATATGTTTTTTTAGCACTTTTTAATTTAGTCTAAATTATTTAAAAAGTTTTAATATTTTTTAATTTAGTCCAAATTATTTAAGAGAGAAAACTAACCCTGTGTTTATTTTTTATTTTTTTATGTATATAAGATGATACCGACATTTAAGATAATTAATAAAAAATAATAAATGATTTAATTCGATACAAATAAGTAGTCATAAGTTTTAGGGTTTAAGTGGTCTATAAAAAAAAATATGCCCGTAGTTTTTGTGTAAGTTGACTTAGAACGATTATTCAAGAAAAATAAAAAGAATTTATGAGAAGCAGGCCACATTGACATTTTCAGGTACGACAATATATGGGTGAAAAATTGAAACTTCTTATTTAAAAACATACACGTTAAACTATGTCTATTTATGATGTATATAAGATGACACGGACATTCGAAATTGTCTATTTATGATGTAGTGACACGAATACTCAAAATAATTAATAAGTTGGTGTTTGATGGGATAAGGTATAATGAGAGGGATATAAGAAAAATAAATGGAATTGAAAGGTGACATGGGCCAAGGGAAGGTACAAAATGGAGCTTAGGGCAGGGGTGGGCACCCGACATAGACATACTCCTAATTCTACACTTATTATTTTACTGAACTCGTAGGATTGTAACAATTCAACCTCACCGCTAATATATATATATATATATATATATTTGGCTTTCCATTTCGGGTTTTCTTTCAAAAATTTTAAAACGTGTTAATTGGAAGAAGTTTCTACCTCTTACAATGAATATTTCGTTTGTCTCTCCAACGAGTAAAATGAAAGGGCCCATCTTTATGAGAATTTAAAATTAAGGTTTTAATCAAGACAAAAGGAAAGAAACTAAAGAAAAATTGATGTAACATAGGTTACATTCATAATTATTAAAATATATAGAGAGAATTAAATAACGTGTTTATTTTATATAAAAGATCTTATGCTCATAAAAACATTAATAAAAAAAAAGAGTTCCATGCATGAGTGGGAAGCACCATTCCCAAAGTGTTAAAGCTAATAAAGAACAAAAAAAGAAAGTAATTGATTCCCACACCGGAAGAATACATCATTCTAATTGGGTATTTAACCTAAAAGCTTCTTTTAGAGTCACGTAGATGAGCGTAAAAATCTTCAAAATATTCATTAAAAGCACTTTCCAAATCTCCTTTTCCAACTCTACTTTTGTCATTTTACCCATCTTTTCGTTCTCTTTTATATTCTAACCCTTTTTTTCAAATATTTTTTTTATTCCGTCCTCGAGATTTATAATTTATCTGAATAAAGAAAAAAAAACCATATATTTACAGGTTANTTTTTTTTTTTTTTTTTTTTTTTTTTTTTTTTTTTTTTTTTTTTTTTTTTTTTTTTTTTTTTTTTTTTTTTTTTTTTTTTTTTTTTTTTTTTGTAAGTGCAAAACAAACAAAAAATCAATTAGATTCATATATTTGATTTGCTGAAATAAAATAAGATGATTTGGGACCTCAAAGGTTGATGGGAATTAGGATCTGCTTTTGTTGCTTTTTGTCTTTTTTTCTTGTCTGCTTGTCTTTCTTTACCTCTCTCTCTTTTTTTCTTTCTTTTTCTTTAAAATCAATTTCTTTTTTTGTTCTTCAGAGCCTCCAACTTCACTTCAATTTCTGTTCTCACACATATAATGTTATGTTCATCAAACTGCCCTTCCTAATGTGAATTCCAAATTAGGCTTCTCAGGAAGAAGATTCCCCGACGAGCTTATTTCCGATAGTCTCTCGTTGTTTGAGCTCTTTGGATCCACGTCATTCTGTAAAACAAAAAACAAAAAAAAAAACGTGGATTACCATCAATAACGAGCTCGAAACCGACACGAGACTAAAAATATGAAGCAATAAACTAGTTCGTATGTTCTTGATTGGACAACTCAATTCAATCTCGGAGTCCACAGGGCTAAAATGTTTGAACACGACCGACTAGTGTTATTACTAGAAATCAGTGCTCGACCCTAAATTTGTTTAGTATGGAAGTTCGAATCTTGTGTGTTAAGATATATCGTTATCGAGAAGGAGAGAGAGAAGAAGGAGTACCTCGAGGGACGATGAAAGGTCCCTAGAAGAATCATTAGGAAAACCATGCAACCAAGCTTCCCTGTGACATAACCAAAACACAAGAAAGAAAGGGAAAAAGCATATCTTCAATCAGCAGAAACCATAATAAACCATGCAGAGTATATAAAAAAAGAAAAAGAAAGCTACAAATCTTTTTGGCTTTGCATTTGGTGCTTTTGATTGATATAAAGCTACACCAACTCCATGTGACACCCCATTACTATAATCACAAACTACGAGGAATTTTTCAAACCAAAAAAGCTTTGTTTTTGGGCATCAAAATTTCCACTAATGCCTCCATCAAAACCCCTTACCTTTCACACTAAGTTTCTTATTTCATCTCCAATTATTTTGAATATGGTGAAGCCCCACAAAATCCAAACCACACAAATTTCAAGAGACTATGTTTATGATTGCTTCATCATGCACGATATCTATTAGAAGTGGGTTTTAGCTGTTACAAATAGTATCAGAGTCAGACAGAGGCAATGTGCCAACAGTGAGGCTAAGCACCGAAGGANATCCAAACCACACAAATTTCAAGAGACTATGTTTATGATTGCTATATCTGCTAGGAGTGGAGTGGGTTTGAGCTGTTACAAATAGTATCAGAGTCAGACAGTAGGCAATGTGCCAACAGTGAGGCTGAGCACCAAAGGGGGTGGACACGAGGTGGTGTGCAAACAAGGACGTTGAGATCCAAAGAGGGGTGGATTGTGAAATCCCACCTGGGTTTAGGAGGAGAACGAAATATTCTTTATAACGGTGTGGAAACCTCTCTCTATCACATACGTTTTAAAAACCTTGATGAAAAATCCAAAACAGACAATATCTGCTAACAGTGGACTTGGACTATTACGTCATTTTCCCGATTATTTTTGTATTATAAATCAACCCACAAGAATTCAAGTTGAAATCTTTCTAAACTATGGGTTTAAATATAAAAAAGGAAGTGAGAAAGGGAATTATACCTGGAAGAATTGCTCCAGAGGGCATGATAATCCTTATCTTGATGAGGGTTTTGCCTATTTTGTTGAACTGAGTGCTCATTTTGCCTTCCCATGCTTGGCTTTTGAATGTCAAATATTATATCTTCAATATTGCTCGTGTCCCCTGATGAAGCATTCTCGTATAAATCTGATTGCCCTGTGTAGATATTTAATTTTTATTTTATATATATATATATATATATATATATATATATATATATATATATATATATATATATATATA
>NC_036642.1:854065-934049 GCF_002806865.2 Cucurbita pepo subsp. pepo
TAAGAAAAATGGGTAAAAAAAAAAGGAAAAAAAAAAATCACCTGAAGAAGCTGCTGCTCTGTCTGTGGTCTTCACTGTACGGTACATCTGCAATGGGAATTTTATGGTATTATAAGATTTAAAAAGTGGGTTTTTAATGGATTATTTAAACAAAAATAGCTATAAAAAAACCCCAAAAATGGAATATAATCATAGTTATGGAGGTTTGGTTAATTAAAAAGAAAATAAAAATAAAAAAGAAATGATTTTGAAGAAGCTATGATTGAGTAATGATGGGTTATTCTATTTGCTTTTGTTTTCTTCCTCTCACTCACTCACTCACTCAACACTCACTCCATTGATGTTTTTTTGGACATATAAATACACCCATTTCAAGTACTATACATGAAAGCTTCATATCAACTAATTTTGGGACTAAATTATATATATATATATAAAAAAACATGTGGATTTAAAAAAAACAAGACATTTTTGAGCTAAAAAAACATAGTTATGTTTTTGTTTAAACCACACAAACACTTATCCCAAAATGTTTGAAGACTTCAATGATTAAAACAAAAAAAAAAAAATTAATTTACATTAAATTTTAACAGCTACCACTTCTTTCATTTACTCTTCAAAGCCTTGTCAACTGGAAAACAGTCTCTCTGAGCTACCTTGTCTTGTGTGCATGTGTTACAGTTGAATTTCTTTTATTATTATTTATTTAAAAATAATAATAATAATAATTTTACTCATAGTTGGTATGGCTCATTCTCCCAAGCAAAAAGCTGTTTGTTAGCTAGCAGAAGCAGAACCATCAGATCTAGAAGAAAATGAAAAGCTAAGAATTTGAGCTCCTCCACAGAAAATATTTATNAAAAAAAAAAAAAAAAAAAAAAAAAAAAAAAAAAAAAAAAAAAAAAAAAAAAAAAAAAAAAAAAAAAAAAAAACTTGATTTCCACTCGACAAACTTCCTGCCACAAATTAATTAAGGATGTAACAACGATGCAAAACCCCATCTTCATTTATGCAATCGCCACACTCCACGCATTGAAATCACTTTGATTTTGATTTTCTTACCCAAAGTTAACCCTAATTTGAGTTTTGTGTAATTTTTAAAGAAATTTTTGAAATGGGATTTTGGTTTAGATCAAGAGATTATGAGTTGCATACCTGTAAATGAGATTTGACATGGGCTAAGGTTAGATCTTTGACATCCATAAGCTCGAGAACCGACTTGGGCGTCGCTCCTGGTCGCCGAAATGTAAAGAAATAATTAAATTTATCGTAACCCATCACGGGAAAGTAATATGGTTTTGAGAGTAAAAGGAAAGGTGAATACTTTCATGGCCGCCGAGGAGTTCAACAGCATGAACAAAGCGAGCATGGAGAGTGGATGTCCATCGCATCCTTGGGGCTCTCATGCTGCGTTTGGCCGGAAACCTAGACAAGAATCTGGATCGCATCATTATCTGGCCGTGGCCGCTGGCGGAGGGAGTGCCGGCGGGGTTAGTTGTCTGATGGTACACCGGAATTCCTCTAATGGGTCGCAAAAAGGCCAAGTCTTGAACATTGTTCTGTCCTGGAAAAGGGTGCGATGTGGTGGGTGGTGGCGGAGGAGTGTGGTGGAAAATGGTGGGTGGGTGGTGGGTTTTGTGTAGGGTTTGGAAGAGGTGAGCGCCGCCGTGGAAGGCAGGGTGGTGGTGGTGAGGAAGAGGAGGAGGCGGAGGAGGAGGAATATTGGAGTATTGGTTAATTTGAGTGAAGTTGGAAAGGGAGAGATCAAAGTGTTGATTAGTAGGGTGATGTTTGGGAGTGGGTTTAGCAGACTCCAAATTGAGATTATTCCAAAACCCCAAATCAAGATGTTCTTGAGAGGGTGTTGTTGTTCTCCAAGTGGAAGAGGGTTTATTTGTATTGGGAGGGCTAATTTGGAGCGACAAATCTGGCTGTGCAGGGAATAGCTCCATCTTAAACCCACCTTCTTCTCGATTTCTTCTTGATTTCTTCCTTCTCCTTCTTCTTCTCAGTGGATTTGTTGGTGATTTGGGAATATGGGTTTTGAAGGCAAGGCAGGGAAGATTAATGGGTTGTTCTTCTTTTTCTGTTTTGTTCTTCAGATTTTGATGAACTTCTAGAGAGAGAGAGAGAGAGGGATTGATAGAAAGAAAGAGGTAAGAAATGACAAGCTATGAAGTGAATGGTTGTTTCTTTTGTGTGAAGTATATGTGAGAAAATGACACTTGAGGAGCTATGGAAGAGAGAGAAAGAAGAGAGAGAAAGAAGAGAGAGAAATAAGAGAGAGAAAGAAGAGAGAGAAATAAGAGAGAGAAAGAAGAGAGAGGGTGTAGGGTACTTACTAGGTGAGAAAGTTAGGAAAAGATGAAAAAGGGAGAAAAGGTAAATAAGATAGGTGTTGCTTCCCCTTTTGGTTTTTACCTTACCTTTCTTTCTTTCTTCTTTAATTATTATTTTTTACTCCTCATTTCTCTAAACATAAACATATATTCATTATTATTCTTTTAAATGTCTAATAAATTAACAAAATTCAATAATTTATTAAATTTATTTGAAGTTTAGAGACCAATAACACTTGATTAGAATGATATATTTGATTTATTTTATATTCTACACATAATTAGCGAAATTAGAAAGATTAAAAAAGAAATTTATTTTTAAACATAAAATATAAATAACATAAATACTATGATTGAATATTGGTACATATAAATGTAAAAGAGGAGGCATTAATTTTTGGAATTTGTTTCTAAATTTAATTTTCAAGACACATAAGGTCTGTTTTTTTTTTTCAATAATTACCCATTTCCTCATTTAAACTAATTTACCTTCTTCATACTAAATCATTTTTACTGTTTTTTTTTTAATAATTTAACTAATTTCTACTATTATAATTAAACTTATAAATACTTTTTTTAATCTTTCAATTATGAACAGACAAACTTAAATAACAAACTAAATTCTGTCTTTAATAAGGTTATTCATTTTCTTCTCCAAGTTTAGTCACGTGTATACATTCAAAAAATAAAAAAAAGACGGGTATAATTTCATAAANAAAAAAAAAAAAAAAAAAAAAAAAAAAAAAACATTAGTTTACTTATAATTGTCGATAACCGTTTATATTTTTTAAGAATGAAAATCAAGTTAATTGTGAGATCCCACGTTATTGGAGAGGGGAACAAAGTATTCTCTAAAAGGGTGTAGAAATCTCTTCATAACATACGCGTTTTAAAACTGTAAGACTGACGAGGAATGGTATTAGAGGCAGACGTTAGGGGATAGCTGACAAACACGTGTTTATGATTGAAGGAAGTGTGGGCTTTTGTTATGTTTTTTTTTTTTTTCTTTTGTGCAAAATAAGGAAAAATAAAATATTTAATTATGAGAAGGAAGCATATGGTGAAGGAAATATTCCTAATTTCATGAGTCAGCTTGTGAAACTTGTTATTTGATTCCATTCCATAAATGGAAATAAAGGAAATTATATATATATTGTGTATAATAGAAAGAAAAAAAAAATCCATTAAAATGGTAGAACTAATTAGATTTAGAAAATTGTAATTAAGTTTAAAGTGGGGTTTGATTGGGTTTAACAAAGCTTAATTACTTTTCTTAATTAGTCAATATGTACCTAACAAATCTCATTTCGTCGAATCAAATTTATTTCTCAAACAAAACAATCTTTGCCTTTAGAGTTACAAAGAATGATTGAGTGAACTTTCCAATGCCTTGTTTTCATCACATCATCATTTCCATCAAATTATTTTTTTATTTTTCATTTTTCATCCTTTTTTAAAGTAAAAAAAAAAAAAAAATTTAAAGTATAGAATTCAACGTGTATTACCAAATAAAGGACCTGACACATAAATGAACAAAGATGTAAAAACCTTTCATTGGCAGACGCTTTTTAAAATCGTGAGGCGGATAACGATACGTAACGGATCTAAAACGAACAATATCTACTCGCGGTGGGCTTGAATGGTTACAACATCCAAATGAGGATGATCGTGAAGAAATTAAAAGTTATTGCATATACTCATCCAAGATACATTTTTCTTTTGGGTGATTTTAATAAAGATGAAACTAAAGTTTTTTTTTTTAGAAAAAAGACAAACAAAAGACATATAAGGGTTAAGCTCGAGTAGTATTATACATAAGTTATGATTGTGCAAACGATGCATTCACATGCAGAAAAGGGTTTGAATGAAGCTTTTTAAAGATATAAAAATAGCGCGAAATCCAAAATAATTATGAGTAGGTCGACTTTATTATCGTAAAAAAAGGAAGGGGAGTTTGATTGAAGGTGGAAAAGAGTTTGGTTAAGAGAGTTTTTCTCTCAGCTTTTTATGAAAAGAAAAGGAAAGGAAAGTGGGAAGAATGAATATGTTGGGAGTTATAGAAAGGGATGAAGAAGGAAAGGTTTAGGGTTTCGAATTTAGGGTTTAGGGTTTAGAATTTAGGGTTTAGGGTTTAGGGTTTAACAAAAACAACAACCATTTCTTTCTTTTACCTTTGTGCTCTAAACTTTGCTTTTTTGAGGTTTCTCTTTCGACATCACTCATTTCTGCCTAACTTTTTGGATAATCCAAACACTCCCCATTCTTCTCTCTCTCTATTTCTCCTTTTTCATCTTATTATTATTATTATTTTTTTTTATAATTATTATTTGTGGGCACACCTCCCTTTATGAGCCATAACACCAACAAAACCATACATACATATATATATATATATATATATATATATAGATATATGTATTAATGAGCCAAATATAGCTTTGTAGGACCACCCACTTGAGGAGCCAATTGGGCAATGCCCACCTGAAAATTTATGAGTATTTTAGTCTTCAAGCAATCGGGAGAGAGTAAATTAGTCAATAAGTCCACTGCTAGTAGATATTGTTCGCTTTAGTCTGTGACGTATCATTACCAGCTTCACGATTTTTTTAAACACGTCTACTAGGGAGAGGTTTCCACACCTTTATAAGAAATATTTCGTTCGATTAACTCAGTTGATTAAGATATATATCTTTTAACTAATATGTTACTGATTTGAATCTTTTGATTCTTAAATTATATATATATATATATAAAGAAGTACATGGAGAGAAAAGATATGTGAGATCTTACACTGGTTTGAGAGGGGAACGATATATTTCTTATAAGAGTATGGAAACCTCTCCCTCAAAGATGCGTTGTAAAATCGTGAGGCTGACGACAATACAAAATGGGTCAAAGCGGACAATATCTGCTAGTGGTAGGCTTGAGCTGTTACAAATGATATCAAAGCTAAACACTGGGGCATGTGTCAGTGAGGAGGCTGGCCCCCAAGGGGAGTGGATTGTGAGATTCCACATTGATTGGAGAGGGGAACGAAACATTCCTTATTAGGGTGTGGAAGCCTCTTCTTAACTGGTGCATTTTAAAACCGTGGAGCTGATGATGATACATAACAGGTCAAATCGAACAATATCTACTAGCATTGGGGTTGAGCTGTTACGAGATCAATCCCAATTTATTTTAAAAAATTTGGCGTTACAATTGAGGGTAAGAATGTATAGGAAAAAAAAAACGTAGATAGACATGTCATATAAAAACGTGATGACATTGAAGAAGCTATGGAAATAAATGATATTGTAAGGGCTATTCGAAGTGATACATAAATGTTATGTACTTCATTGAATAAGTTTAGAATCCTCGTTATTATAATTTATTTTTCAATTATTTTTGATACATTAATTCACACTTTTATGAAATATGGATAGAAACAACTAAGGAATATTTCACATGGTGAAGTCTATAGTTAAAAAGTTTTAAAATTTTATGAATTAAACGGTGGGAATAGAGACCGAACAATTCACAAAATTGACGTTTTTAGTTAATAACATGTGGGAATAGAGACCGAACCTTTGAATCGATGTCTTAGTAGGGAGTTCTCGAAATCTCGATAGTACACCAACTCAATTACGAAAATTCTACAAATCCAATTATAAAACGAAACATCAATAAATTCTTAACTACTAAAACAAGACTTTATTGAAAGTGGGTACCACTAGATGAGGATTTATATTCAAATGGATGAAATTAAAATTATATAAAGTAATTCATATATATATATATATATATATATATATATATATATATATATATATATATAATTCCAATAATTAATATTATTTTAAAGATATAAAAATAAAAATAAAAATAAGAATTTGGTGAAGGCCTATCTCGAGATGGAGAAGATACCATTTGAATGACAACGACACAAGTGGGATTTGTTTTTGCAAAATTGTTAAGTAATTTAATTACATGGATAAACAATTGCGTTTGCGTTTGTGTTTCCTAGGGTTTTCAGACAACATTAGAAGCAATGAAATTTAAACCATATTATAATTTTAATATATAGTTTTTATATAATTTACCCAAATTAGATATTTTAGTGGAAACTAAGGTGGAACATGAATACAAACACCGACCATCTTTATATGATGTCTAATTTATGTCTTATATTAAACCGTCAAATTTCATTCAATTGACCAAAGTTTTTAAAGTTTATAAAATATTATAATAATCTCATAATAATCATTAATTCAACCCCTGATGACTCCAACATTCTCTTATGATATTGTCTTGAATTTTTCTTTTAAGAGTAAAAGTTATCTCCACAGACTAACAATTTTTTTTTATTAATTTATTAACGATAAATGAACGGTGGGGATTAATTTCAAGAGCTTATATAAATAAAATATATTGATATGTAGACTTAGGCGCATGAAAATGTGGAATTAGGGTTATGAAGATGCAGATATTGAGGAAAGAGCAGCTTCCAATTTTGTTTTAATCAGAGTGTGGAAGCATCTAATTAAAAATTGTCAGTAATTATTTATAATTATTATAATTATTATTAAAGAAAAAGTTGTAAATGGAAATTAAAATAAGGTTTGATTTTCAGTATTTCAAGACTATGGGTTTAGTTAAGACAAAGTAAGAGAATCCCATATTAATGCGATTATTAGTTTAATTTTGTGGTCTGATTCCTTAATATTATTATTTTATTTGCGTATGGTCTGACACAATGCATATTATTAAAATATTAATTATAATTTGTTTTTATTATAAATTGCCGTAATCAAGAAGGGAACTTAGCCGAATCATATGGGCTGGAGCCCATATAAAATAAAAACAAACTTTTTTTAAAAATTATAATCAAGAATTTAAACATAAATTACTCCACTAATAATATTTTAGAGTTTTTTAATTGAATTAAAAAATTACGTATCTTGATTATTTTATTTTAAAATAATAATTTAACATTATTGACATTAATATGCCATAAAAGTAATTCTCACGTGAGCGGTAAATTTTAATTATAGTAACAATAATTATAATTTATTACATTTATTAAGCATAGTTTATTTTAGCTAATCATATTAATAATTATTTAACTTTAGCTGAGAGAATTCAACAATTATGATCACGTGATCGATTTAATTATATTGGAATTTTGAAAAATTCAACTTTTTTTTTTTAAATAAATAATTTCGACTTTAAAAGACAATAATTCAGATAGATAAGTTAGTATTTTAATAAATGCATGCATGGGTCTACATGTTTCCATTTACTATGCAATCTTTGACATTAATTTATAGTGTCTTTAATGAAGAGTTTTATTTTATTTTATTTTATTTTTTTTATTTTCTTTCAATATTAGTGGTTGGATGATGGAATTATGAAGGGTTTATATACTCGCTAATTTGTTTATATCGATCGTCGTGTATGAAATAAATGCTTAGCGAAATCAACACGCTTTTCTAATTGTCTCGATTCATTCATTATTATATAGAAACAAACGTTGGATAGAGAGATGATACAACACGGTAAGAATTTTTAATCTATTTTTGTCGTGTTAATTGCGACGAAATAAATGAATTGAAGACTTTATTTCATAATTTTAGTGTGCAAAAATTTACATGTTTATTTCGAGGTTTGATTTTGATTGATTCGATTAGTTTTTATGGTGAATACAGTTGGCCGTTTGAGTAATTTTTTCTACCACTTTTCTGATGACAACGATCTCTCGTTTGATACATTATTTCTTTTTATTCAAAATATTAGTTCCGTGTCCGTTTTAGCTTAAATCGAAAGCGAATCCATTTGCATAGAAGTCGGAGAAAGATTCATCGAGTTATAATTACTCAAATGTAAAATATGGTTTGGGGATTAACAAAACTCGAAGTTTTATAAACCTTAAAAACGTCTAAAAATCTAATTATAAATAAGAAAGAGTAAAAAGGGATCTTTATTTTTGTGGAAACATAGCTAAAACTGTGGAGTCTACAAAATTTAAAGCAGTTGGAGACAATCTCATTCCCAAAGTACTTCAGAGAATTTAGCTCTAAGTTGACTTGATGGGAGTTTATATTCACTCCATAAAGATTCTTGTAAGGTAGGTTCGAATGAGTAAAGATGAAGGATTTGGTCGTTGAAATAATTTGTAAAGTTGACCAATAAAGTTATTTAGACTATTCTTTTTCTAGATGGATTTGAAAGGGGGTAAAGAAATGGAACCATTGATGATTGATGTATAGATAAAGTTTATAGTAAACGAAGAGATTAAAAGAGTGACATTCAAATTAAAATTATGGCTAAAAAAGTCTTGAAGAATCGAGAATTATCATCTATACAGTTACCTTTGAAGTTATTCTGTAGCAGCTTTATTCATTACTAGTAGATATTCTCCGTTTTAACTTGTTACGGATCGCCATCAATTTCACAGTTTTAAAATATGTCTACTAAGAAGAGACTTCTTTCCCTCTCCAACAAATAATCCACCTCCTTGAGAGTCAACGTACTCATTGACACACCGCCCAATGACTAGCTCTTATATGTTGGATGACTTTTAAAAATTTGTTAGGAAGCATGTGAGTGAGAAAAAGACATGATAAACGAATATGTGCTGGTTTGTGAGTAAAATCTCCGTACCAAGAAACAGTTCAAGATAAGTAGGTAAGATTATCTTGTTGTAAACAACATTAAGTGAACATTAAGTGAATGTTTGAATCATTAGATATCGAATCTAAAATTTAAATCTTGGTACAACTCCAACCTAGGACATTACAAAAAGAGTTTATTTGAGCAATAGGAAGAAGTTTATGGGATGCATTTAGTGCATGTGCATTACTTATGTTAATGTAAAACTCAAATCTGTTTAAGAAATTAAATCATAAACAAAGTATTGAATTCTAAATGCTTGCAAAAGTTTTTCTTCCTATTTTTATGTCACATCAAAAGATTATATAATTAGATAATATAATTAAAGGGGNAAAAAAAAAAAACTAATTCGTCTGGATTGAATTCTTCATTTTCCATTGTCGGACAATTGGGTGGAGCTTGCTCTGCTTTGAATCAAATCAGAAGCTAAGATAATCCTAAACCACACAATATTAAAGTTGATTGATTTTTTTTAAACTTAGAAATAAATAATAATAAAGTAAAAGTTAAGCAAAAATTAATCCATCATGGGAATGGAGAGTACATGATTTTGTGACAATAATCTATAAATAAATCAAACTTTATTAACAGACAAACCTTGATTGATTTGGTTGTGTGATTCTTATTTGGAAGAGAATTAAGAAGTGGAATTGGAACTAAAAATCTTTTTTTTTTTATCCCTTTTCGATTATATCCCTTCCTTCTTTTTCTCTCACCTCAAATAAATAATGCTTTTACTTATTCTTAAAAAAAAAATAAAACAAAAACCCAAATCTTTTACTTTAAAAAATTACTAACATTTTTTTTTTTTTTTTGGTATGGAAATAAAAAAGACTTTTATAGCTGTAAAGTTTATATTGTTTTAATGAGAACGATGATATCATTGTGGTTGAAATAATAATAATAATAATTGATGACTTTTTGTTCCTTTTTAAAAATTGAGAGCAAGAAAATATTAAGATGAACTAATATCATAAAATGAGATAATGGATATTGAGGAATATAAATCTGAAAGATTTAATGAATATTTTGTTCTCCCAATGAATGGCCAATGGCATAATTAAAGGAAAGGAAAGTGGCAAATAACAAAAAGATGAAACATGATGAATCTTTTGAAAAGCTAACAAAGAGAAGGTTAATATGTTAGGAAGTGTCATATAAAGCAAGATTTTTTGACAAGAAACCATTAACTACATTTTCTTTGCTTTGTTCCATTCCAATATCTCAATTTCTGGTCTCTAACTTTTTTTTTTTCTCCATTCAACACATAATATTCTCTTCAAATAATGAAGCTGGAAATGATTATAAAGGAGGGTCAGTCCCACGCATCAAACCCTTTTTAATTTCCTTTTTTTTTTCTTCAAGGAAGAAGAATGTAATCTATGTTTGACATAAGAGGAGCAAACATGCCCCACAAAATAGGAATATGACGTTTTGTGGAGCAATTTGGTGGTGGTTGCCATTTGATTTAGACATTATTAGTGAATAATTCCATGTTCATGTTCATGTCCTCTCAGTTTTAATTGACAAGGAAAAGAAAGAAAAAAGGGTTATCCTTTACTAATAAAGGTGTGTTGTTTATTTGTTGTAATTTCTACCAGAAAATTATAAATTTATGTATTTTCATCTTCAAATTCTAACCTCTTAGTGGATGGTAATTTCTTTTGAGTTTTCAAACAATGCTGACCACATGATAGAGTAGTAATTTTGATGGTTTCCATCAATGTTGTCTATAAATTAGGTTGTTTACCAATCTTTTCCCCATGTGGTGAAATAGCTGAAAGAAGGGTTGTTTTATGAATAGAGGTGGGCTCATAGTTGGTGGTAATGTACCTCCTTGTGGTCATATTAAATAGCAAGGCCCAACTCATTACAAGAAAACAGGGAATAGCCGAAAGTTATTAGTTATATAAACTATGTTTAGGCTCTGACCCTATAAATTATGGTTGGTCCTAAATTAAGTTTTTTTATTTTCATTGATCATTTATCCACACACACACACACATATATATATAATTTAAGAATCCAACAAATTTTATTGAAGAGTGGAGAAGCTAAAATATAACTTAAATCCAAATTAAATAATTCAGATGTTCCTAACTCAGAAGACCAACTTACTTGAATAGCGCTACCCATAGACAAGCATTTGATGGAAAGCAGAAGCGCGGGGCTCACCTAATACATGAGGGAAGAAAAAAAGGCTTTTTTTCTGCATGTTATTCAGTTAGTTTGACAACAAAAATAAATAATAACAAAGAAGATGAGAATCAAAGAGGCAATTTTATTTAACATGCAGGTGGTATTGCCTGTTAATCAGCATGTGATCTAACTACATATCAATTTTATCCACAATCTCCTAATATCATCACCTCCTTGCAGGAAGGCTCTCCCTTTTTTTTTTCTTTTTTTTTTTGTATCTTTAAGACCCAATTAGAGAGAATAATATTATAAAAATAAGGCAGAAAAGTAAACTGCTGTGCGGATGGATCACTAACCTGATTCCTGGACACTACCTTGTAACCAAAAGATTCAATGCAGCCTGCGGTGAGACCCCAGGAATGACGCAGGACTTCTGACTTTAAGGCGGTTTGGCCCACAGCCAACAGCAGGGAGAGGTTGGTGTGAGGTGTTTTCCCTGTTCATAACAGAACACTTCTTTCCTGTGGTGCTCAAGCTGTTGTCTACTCCTTGCTTCCTTAATGCTGAATCTCTTGAACTTTATAGAGATGGGAATGGTTGTTCTGTTAGATCTATCTACAAAGACACCATCTTTACTGGTACGAAATACTTTGAAACCTGACTTGCCAGCTTTACAACAAACCGATGACTTTAATTTACCACACCTTGCATGTGGATGGAGTTTTTTTCAATCTTTTGAGACCCTACAAGAAAGAAACACGTGAAATCAGTCAGAATAATCGGTAGTTTCTAATATTCAGCAGGCTCGCAAAAGATTTGGGTAAATTGTTCTAAATAAGAAAAAATTATGTATATAGTTTGATAAAAAATAAAAAAAATAAAAAAATTAAATGGCTATTGCTTCATTAGCATTACAAACAATGAAGGAGACTGAACCCTATTTTATTTCAAATGTGGATACTTGAAAAGGAAAGAAGGTTAAACAATGACAATGAAGCTACTCAAACATACTACCTCCAAAAGAGGACTAGAGGATTTTAGTTCTGAGCAGAATCTACATCTGAAAACTTTGTAAAGAAAATTAAGGAATGAAGCTCTATACTAAATGCCCATATTTTTTTTATGAGAACTGAGCAAGAACTTAACTGATTTTAGGTAGCTTTCAATCATCTTAGATTCTTGTCAAAATTAACATCAAACCTTTCAGTTTATGAATGTCAAGATTTAATTTACAGCATTCCATAAAGTGCATATATAATCTTAACTTCAATGAAAATTCAAATAAAGAATGATTTTTTTAAAAAAATCTTAGATACTTAATTAGATCTTAACTGAACACTACTTTATCCAAAGTACCCTACCTGTTGAGCAGGCTGCTTTGTCCTATTATCATTTGTGATGTTCTTTTCATCCTCAACGATTGACGCTTAACCCTTAAAATCTCTGCGTCCTAATCATCATCATTATGGTCCCCAGGAGGTCGAATAGCTGATCTTGAACAGTTCTCCCCTGGTTGAAGGGAAGGAAAAGGCTCGCATGTATAACACGACACTTGAGAAACACTGGGGGTTTTATGATTTCCAAATTCATTATAAGCATGCTTCTGTATCTGCTTGGAAGGAAGCAACAGATGAGACTTCAGTTAAATCAAAATGTGGGCCTTCCTCCAATCCTTTTTTTTTTTTTTCTTTTCTGAAGAAATCTCAATAATTTTGTAAACGAAACGAAAACCAGATCTCAAGAAAACAGCAAAATCTTACAATGTTTGGCTTTGGACGTCGTGAAGTCTCAGACATTTCAGTTCTACATATTTCAGCGACACCACTCGTCAAAATCCTGCCTATATATATATATATATATATATATATATACTTCATTGCAGGCTGTAGTCAACAGCCTCAAGATGATAATTAATAGATAGACATGAAAGTTTCGAAGTGATACGTTAAAAAGAAATCCTATCAAAAAGACTCTTTGGAGCAAACACTTTGTCTTGTTAATCTATTCTGTCAGTTCTGTACGCCAAAAGAGTCAACGACCCAATATAAACATACATCATTCAGAAGAAAAAATAAATGAGGTCGATCATTTTTAAACAAAATGTCAAACATGTGTAACATTTCAATTTATTTTATTCATTTTTTGATAGGATGTCAAACATATTTCTCAAGCAGAAAACGAGGAAGTATACCATGGCAAAGGCACACATGATGTCCACAACAGCTGCAACAGACATATGCATACACTGCAGAGGATAGTGCCATGGGACCTTGGAGAAATCCCCGTTCAAACCCTGGATTTCATGAGTAACTACCGAGCACAATTGTGGAAGCGAATCGGACTCATAAGAGATAGCTTGAGGGAATGGTGATAGACTGATCCACGAATGAATGAACTGAATCTTCAAGTTCTAAATTTGTGTGTAGAAGCATTGCTTCATTACACAAAAGTTCTTCGCGAGTGAGTAGAGGAACTCAATTAAGAAGGGCATGCACTGGCTAGCCAGAGTACCCAAAGGAAACCAATAGCTAATGGCGAAGTTCACAGCTTCACCACAATTGAAGCCTATAGATTTGAAGAGGAAAAAGAAAAGACTGCCCATTACAAACTAAGAAAAAATGTCGATAATTGGATAAGGTGCAAGAAAAAAATACAGGATAATGATTAGAATGTCTCACCATGACTAAAGCCAGCATGGTATACTCTTCAGCAGAATATTTGGAGGAAACAGTGCCGTTTTTCCCGAAAGAACATCAAAAGCTCCATACTCACCATTTGCTGACAGAATATCCTCTCTCTGTACACATTTTCTTTGACAACGTTCTCCAATCTCAAAGCCGCATCATCTGGAATACAATACCAAGTTTTTGATGCTCCACAAAGGAACCATAAAGAAACAATGAAAATAATTAATCATCCCAGGGGTAGTACCGATTACTGAAAATCTTGACTATTTTGGTAACGTACCTATACAGGAAACCATCCTCCACATGCGCCAGGCAAATATACTAAACAGCATTCCAATATATAGCATTGGCACAGTAATTCCCTGAAGGATCCAACCGAAGTCATGTAAGAAACTAAAGCATTGCAACTTTCGGAGTATCATGTCTCATTAGTTCAACCTGTATGAAGCTTAGCTTATCCAGAATTGCTAACGATAATTTAAGGACACATTTTGATAATGTTCAGACTAAATGTTTTTAAAAATGGGAGCACTAAAATGGTTGGAACGCCTCTGTACCGAACAAATCCATTAAATGATTAAAAACGGGCGAAGCCTTGATTATGTGAATAAGGGAAAAGGTCTGTGGAAGTATAAAAGTCATGAAAATATTTCAGCGGGAATGATGAAAGTCTTCGAAAACTTACAGAAGAGATAGAAGAGCTAAGAGAAAATCCCTACAAAAGAAAGCCAAGTCTATAACTCAACCAAGAAAGAAAACTAAAAACAAAGTGACTCATCCCACACAATCACAAGTAGTCACAGGCTCACAGCTATCAACAATTAATTCACAATGTTTATTTAACAATGCAAATGGCCATCTCTATTATGCATTAACGAAATCAATAAAATTTAATACGGGCATATGATACATTACGTTTATACACACTGGCCAAGTGTGGAAATTTGTGCTGTGTAATAGCAATATAACAAAATACATAGAACGATCACTGACAAACCAAGCCAAGTGATAATGAGAAGGCAGTGATCAAACGTATTGAGGAATTGAAAACGATAATTACATATTCAAACATTTAAAGTGATCAGTCTTGACTTCAAAATTTTCAGCGAAGTCCGTAATCTTCATAGAGAAGCGTTTGTTTAAACAAAAATAATAATAATGGGAACGAATATGAATAATAGGTAATGTTTTTAAACATCACAAAATAACCAAAACCAAATTCTATTCCACCACTAGTACCGCATATCCCAAATTTCAAAGCAGTATGCGAGTGAACACAACTTGATGTTTTGAAGCTCTCACATCCCAAATTTCAAGCCTAGCTAGCATTCATTGTTATTTAAAGCTCTCACATCCATAAAAAATTAAGATATGGCTTGGAATTACGATTTGAATAGAAAAAATAGGGTGTCTGACCATATCTGGATTGCAATGCCTAACTAAAATATTATCATTTAAAGCTCTCAGATCCATAAAAAATTAAGATATGGCATGGAATTATGATTTGCATCGAAAAAAATAGGGTACCTGACCATATCTGGAGGCTTCCGGAGCAATCTTCTGCAAATAAACCAGAGGATCCTCAAATTCCCCTTCTGAGGGATGATACACGGGACATTCTGGAATCTCATCAATCCATTCTAGATCACTGCAGTGAAACTTATCAATTTTTCTCTTTGAAAAGTCTTTATTCCTATTAGAAGGACCATTTGACCAGGAAAATGAATCCATATCGTCGTGAAATTTCTTGCCACGAGATATCGAAGCTCTTAAAGCATCTCCGTCACTTCTGATCAACATATTTGTTACGGTAACTGTCCCAGCAACAGCTTCGGATTTCGTTCGCTGAATCCTTTTTCGTTAAAGAAACTCTATGCTATTTTTAGACTCTCTGGTCATGTAGATTCGTCCTTCCACCCGTCAACACTATAATCAGGATGAAATAGCAAATGTGGCTGTACAACTAGCTAAGGACTAAATTTCAGTTTTGATTTTGTACATGATATTTGAACTTGAGAAGCTATTGAGGAACAAGGCTTGTAGAATTGCAGTTATTACCTATTTCACTTGATCAAGTTGGATAAAAAAACACTTAAATCGAACAGATTAACTAGCTTCATCTAAAACTATATCAGCTAAACTCAGGCACGTCAGTTACAATTCTTATCACGGAACACAGACAGAGCACAGGCAAACCAACATGCTAATGTTCACCAGTAAGTGCACCTGAACTTGTACCGCACGAGACAGAATTATAATTAATGAAAACAACAGTTCAATGAGATGTTGCTAAAATGCAAGCGTTCGACCTCAACATAATATTATGTTAAATCTGTTTTAAAATACAATTAAGTTCTTCACAGTTCAAAAGGAAGTCCAGCGTCCTAGTTTTAGAGGAAAAACACAACTGAAAATTAAATTCAAAATTAGATGAATAGATGGATAAAAACAAAGAGTTTCTAAAGTTTCGAGCCGGAGAAAAGTTCATCCACTCAACCATTTCCTCTTTAGACTTTCTGCGAGTCAGAAAGCTGCATAAAAGATTCGAGAATTTTTAAGTGAAGAACGCAAACAAAAATTGTTTGTCGTTTCTGATACTTCTCTGAAACCAAACAATGTACAAGATCTCAGCGAACATGAGGAAAGAGAGCGATCAGCTTGAAAAGAAGCGAATGACAATATTGTGTGGCTACAAGAAAGTTCATACTCAGAGCAAAAAAACAAAGAGTCGGGATCAGTACCATCTCATGCCGAAATCACTCCGTACACGCCTCCGTATGTGATCACTTCGCCGAAAAAGAGCAGAACCACGAAGGAAATCTAAAATCCGGAAAAATAAACTCAGGTCATAGTCATGATCACGAACAGTCAGAACCAAGACTTCAACGAGCAGCAGGCTGATCACAAACGAGACAAAACCGAGTTCTCAGACTAGTCACTTGCAGATCGAAAGCCATTCTCAAATCAATCAGAGCAAAAAGAGTATGGAAAATGAGAATGATAAGCGGTATTCGGAAGAGACGAATACGTACCCGGAGGTTGAAGCGGTTTCCCGGCGGGAAAGGCGAGTTTCTGGCGGGAAGGATCGGGAGTAAAAAACAGAATCGTAATAT
Source organism: Cucurbita pepo subsp. pepo (assembly GCF_002806865.2). Classification (NCBI taxonomy): domain Eukaryota; kingdom Viridiplantae; phylum Streptophyta; class Magnoliopsida; order Cucurbitales; family Cucurbitaceae; genus Cucurbita; species Cucurbita pepo. The sequence goes on from NC_036642.1 coordinate 870,995, forward strand.
GTGATTTTTTAGTTGTGAGGTTTTGAGTTTGCAAATTGTAAAATTTAAATGGTTATCTATTTAAATACAATGTGTATGAATATTCTTTTTAACAAAATTCGTACGAGCTTAATGTAAAAAGATGTATCACTAATTTTTTTGTAAAATTTTAAATCGATAAGAATTTATGAACCAATATATCATTAATATAATGTACCTAACTATACATTATTATCCATCTCTGCTATTTAATCAAAGTATAAATAATGCACACCATTTCAAATGACATGTTTCAACATTTTAAGTAATGTCTAAAAAAATATACTTTACCATAATTATTTAAGAATATGGTCCAAACTTTATCAAAAAGTATTTTTCATAAATTAAATACATCACATTAATAACATAACCCATGGAATTGATATGAAAAAAAGAAAAAAAAAAGATAGGAACTCAAAATTGATTTTGATTTTTTTTTTAAACAAAAAAAAAATGGAAATATTAAAATTAAAATTGAAAGAAAAAAATCAAATTCTAAAATATTAAGGATAAAATTGAAGAAGGGTAGAAAAGGAAATTGACGAAAAGCATTAAATTTAGAGTCATAATGATTCATCTTAACAAAAATAAGAATTGAAAAGCAAGCGAAACGACGCCGTCTGACAGACACAGCATTAAGCAGAAGAAGTCAATGCCCGAACCACAAACCTTGCTGACTGGACAGGGCCCCACTTTCTGACAGTATTGTCAGAGATCAAGGATTTTATCTGGTGCGTTCTTGACTTCCACAACAAACCTACACCTTCATCCACATCCATACATCAAACATTTTTACCCTAATCTCTCTCTTATTTACCCTCCAAAAACTACTACTTACTATATTTATAATTAATTACACTTTTTAAAACTAATTTACTCTCTCTCTCTCTCTCTCTCTCTCTCTCCCAATTATCCACAATCTCCCGCTCAAAAGCCCTAGCATTTTTTTTTCAAGTTACCGAAATTACCCTTGGAATTCACGTCAAGGTGGCATGAGGGAGGGAGATTTTGGGTAATTGGGAGCTGACAGCTTCTTCATTCTTTCCAAACCATGCGATCGGAGCTTATTGCTTGGGTGGCGGTTGTGTCGGCAGCGGCAGTGCAGTATTCTGGTCGACAGTGGCATTGGCATTCTCGAGCTGAGTTGAGCTGCAGCCAAGAGCAGCGTTAATTTGGTGGAGCGTGTTACAGAGCTGGTTGTTGATGGCGGTTACACTAGACAAGTTGAGCTTCGCCGATGGAATGGTGCTGGCTAGAACTTGCAGGCCGACGGTAAGTAAGCAGCCGGAGTTGACAACTGCAGCATTAGTAGCACCGTCCTTGGGTGGCGATGATGCTAGGCGTCCATCGGCAGTCGAATCGACAACGGGGACGATGGAAAATCCTATGGGGAGGAGGGGAATGCTGGAGGAGTCTTCTCCGCTCATGGCTAACTGAATTGAATCGACGTCGATGGTAGCGAAGACGACGAGGCTGCCGGACTGGTCCGTGCAGCTCTCCTGCAGCATCAGCTCAACATGCTGGGAGAAATTGCTGGCCACCTGAAAATATTTATGTAGCTCCCATCAAACAAAATTGGCTGAATATTGAAAATAACTTCAAAAGTTTAGCCTAAATTTTTTTGAATTTACATGAAAAACTCACATTGATACGAAGCAGAGATATGCAGTTTCCAGGGTGGGAGCCATTAGCAATGTGAGCAACCTCGTGCAGTGAATTCCCATTGGAAAGAACCTCCAGCTGAAGCATCCACAGGAATGAGAAACAGACGTGGAAATAGGATACAAGCTATCAACTAAAATATACTATCAACCAACTCTTAAAAAAATATATATATACTACCAAAATAANGATAAATAAACCGGAAAAAAAAAGAAAAATAAATAAATAAAACAAATTCTAAAATATTAAGGATAAAATTGAAGAAGGGTAGAAAAGGAAATTGACGAAAAGCATTAAATTTAGAGTCATAATGATTCATCTTAACAAAAATAAGAATTGAAAAGCAAGCGAAACGACGCCGTCTGACAGACACAGCATTAAGCAGAAGAAGTCAATGCCCGAACCACAAACCTTGCTGACTGGACAGGGCCCCACTTTCTGACAGTATTGTCAGAGATCAAGGATTTTATCTGGTGCGTTCTTGACTTCCACAACAAACCTACACCTTCATCCACATCCATACATCAAACATTTTTACCCTAATCTCTCTCTTATTTACCCTCCAAAAACTACTACTTACTATATTTATAATTAATTACACTTTTTAAAACTAATTTACTCTCTCTCTCTCTCTCTCTCTCTCTCTCCCAATTATCCACAATCTCCCGCTCAAAAGCCCTAGCATTTTTTTTTCAAGTTACCGAAATTACCCTTGGAATTCACGTCAAGGTGGCATGAGGGAGGGAGATTTTGGGTAATTGGGAGCTGACAGCTTCTTCATTCTTTCCAAACCATGCGATCGGAGCTTATTGCTTGGGTGGCGGTTGTGTCGGCAGCGGCAGTGCAGTATTCTGGTCGACAGTGGCATTGGCATTCTCGAGCTGAGTTGAGCTGCAGCCAAGAGCAGCGTTAATTTGGTGGAGCGTGTTACAGAGCTGGTTGTTGATGGCGGTTACACTAGACAAGTTGAGCTTCGCCGATGGAATGGTGCTGGCTAGAACTTGCAGGCCGACGGTAAGTAAGCAGCCGGAGTTGACAACTGCAGCATTAGTAGCACCGTCCTTGGGTGGCGATGATGCTAGGCGTCCATCGGCAGTCGAATCGACAACGGGGACGATGGAAAATCCTATGGGGAGGAGGGGAATGCTGGAGGAGTCTTCTCCGCTCATGGCTAACTGAATTGAATCGACGTCGATGGTAGCGAAGACGACGAGGCTGCCGGACTGGTCCGTGCAGCTCTCCTGCAGCATCAGCTCAACATGCTGGGAGAAATTGCTGGCCACCTGAAAATATTTATGTAGCTCCCATCAAACAAAATTGGCTGAATATTGAAAATAACTTCAAAAGTTTAGCCTAAATTTTTTTGAATTTACATGAAAAACTCACATTGATACGAAGCAGAGATATGCAGTTTCCAGGGTGGGAGCCATTAGCAATGTGAGCAACCTCGTGCAGTGAATTCCCATTGGAAAGAACCTCCAGCTGAAGCATCCACAGGAATGAGAAACAGACGTGGAAATAGGATACAAGCTATCAACTAAAATATACTATCAACCAACTCTTAAAAAAATATATATATACTACCAAAATAAATAAATAAATATATATATAGATATATTATCAAATTAGATTAAAATATATTCTATAAATATCTTTATATATTTTAAATCAAATTTCATAATAATATCGGCCGATGAAATTAGGTTAAAATATACCTGAGATCGTTGTCGTTCATCTCGAAGAAGATCGAAGACACCGTAATGAGGATAGGGAAGCCAAGTGGTGGAGACAGCACTAAGAATAACCCCATTAGGTTGGCCGGGCTCGACGATTTTTCGGGTCGTTATACGAACAGTATCATCAGGAGAATCGGACAACGCGGTCCATGACTGGCCACCGGAGGTGCTTATGTTAAGTGAGAAAGTTCTGGTCATTCTTTGTGCCAATTTCATTAAGTTCTGTCTTGCTTCTGGTGAAGGTATCACTGAAAAAACCCCAAAGAAACCATTACACATCATGGTTTTATTAATTGAAGTTTAAAAAGAATCATAAAAGAGAGAGAACCTCCAAGATCAGAAATGTTTCGAGCCATGAGGCTTGCAATTCTCTCGCATTGTCTTTGTAAAATAGCTAACCAGCGATGCGCCCCAAAAGCCATTCCACTATGAACAAAATTATTGAATATTTGATGGATTGGCTTCTCTTCTATCTCTGCGTGCTCCACCCATGTAACCTACAAGATAAAGGGTCAAAGAATGTTAGACGAACACGACTCTAAACAGTGGTATGATATTGTTCACTTTGAGTATAAGTTCTCATAGTCTTGCTTTGAATTNTTGAATATTTGATGGATTGGCTTCTCTTCTATCTCTGCGTGCTCCACCCATGTAACCTAGAAGATAAAGGGTCAAAGAATGTTAGACGAATACGACTCTAAACAATGGTATGATATTGTTCACTTTAAGTATAAGTTCTCATAGTCTTTCTTTGAGTTTCCCGAAAAGACTTCATGCCAATGGAGAGAGTATTATTTGATTATAAACTCATGATCATTCCCTCAATTAGCATATGTGGGACTTTCATCATCCAACACTTCCCCTCAAATAAAGTACGTCTTCCCTTAATCGAGACTCGACTTTTTTTTCTTTTGAAGTCTTAGTTATTTTTTACTATGCCTTCGAAAAGGCTCGACTTCTTTTCTTTTGAAGTCCTTTGTTGACCTTCAAGGATTTACCAATCTATTGGCACGACTAAGTTTTAGGGCATGACTCTGATACAATGTTAGACGAACACGACTCTCCACAATAGTATGATATTGTCCACTTTGAGCATAAGCTCTCATAGCTTTGCTTTGGGCTTGCCCAAAGGCCTCATAGAGAGAGTAAACCCATGTTCATTCCCTAAATTAGAGATGTGGGACTTTCATGGTTCGATGGAGAATAAGGAATAAAAGATTAAATTTTTCCTTAATTTTTGGATAATTAAAATTTACCCTTGAATATCCGTTGGGCATGTCTTGGATAATGCAGCCGGAGGGCCTTCTCCTGTATCTGGGAAATGAATGTTGGAGGCTGTCGTGAAAGCTGTCGATCGGAAAATCAACAATTGCCCAGCTGCCTTCATCGGCGTTCTGCTGGCAGCACCGGAGGAAATGGGCTTCCCTCGTCGGAATTAATGGAGAAAGAGCTTGAAGTTCTGCATACATCTAAAACAAAATCCAAAACGGAGAAAAGTTCATCTTTTTTGGAGATGGGAAGAATTGGATGTTCTTGTGGATTTAAATGGTTTGATTTTATTACCAATCGAAGGGAGCCGCTCGCATGGCCTGAAACACTTGATGAAATGATTTGCACAGTTTTTGCTTTGGCCACGAGTGAAGGGAATAACTCCATCCATTTGTTCTGAAAATCAAATTCCCAATTCAAAACAACCCTCAATTTTTCGTGTTACGACGCTAAATTATATTAACAAACTTACCGCGTCGAGAAAGGCGTCAACGAGAGTGATGCTGTTCATTATAACAACGGCGCTATCACGAGTGGCTTCGGTTCTAAACTCATTCATCAAGTGTTGTTTGAGGTTCAATGGCCATGGAAACATCCTGGCATGTTCTTCTACATTTAGAACTTCCTTACCGCTCTCGCTGTTTCGAATCCAAAGCGGCTCGGTTAAGCGGCACATCTTCACGAGTTCAGCCATGGACGATATAGCGAGATCCATAGCTAATGTTTTTTCCTCCTCAATTAATAGACCGCCTTCTGGGAAGTGAGCGGCGTCGGGCGGGAGCATCGACGCCAATGGCATCATTTCGGAGGATGATACCATGGCCTCTGTGTATTGCCTTGAGTATATGTTCATGTCCAAATCAAGAGATGGCTGCATAAGAGGGGGAGCTGTGGAGGACATCCCTTGGAGTGGGCGACCAGTGTATCTTGAGGTGAAGGAGCAAACTTGTTCCAACTGTTAACATAAAAATTTTGAAGCACTATTATCAAATTGTATATGAATATTGTTAACCATACAAACACTTTCTTTTTGGGTTTGAATATCATTTAAATTTGCATAAAATATGTGTAATAACAAAGTTCATTCCTAGCAGATATTGTTATTGTTATCCGTGGACTCCTCAAGGTTTTTAAAACGCATCTGACGTGGGATCTCACAATCCACTCTCATTTAGAGCTCAGTGTCCTTGTTGACACACTGCCTCGTATCCACCCCTTTCGGGGTTCAAACCTCCTCGTTGAACCGATGTGGGATCTCACAATCCACCCCTATTCAGGGCACAGCGTCTTAGTTGGCACATCGCTTCGTGTCCACCCCTTTCAGGGTTCAGCCTCTTCGCTAAACAGATGTGGGATCTTACAATCCTCCCTCCTTCGGGACCAGTGTCTTCAGTGGCACACCACCTCGTGTCCACCCTCTTTCGAGGTCAGCTTTCTCATTGGCATATTGTTCGATGTCTGGCTCTGATACCATTTGTAACAGTCCAAGCCCACCGCTAGCAGATATTGTCCTTAAGGTTTCTAAAACATATATACTAGGGAGAGGTTTCCACACCTTTATAAAGAATGCTTCGTTTTCCTTCCCAAAATGAATGCGTTTAATTAATTTACCTGTTCTCTAAGTCTAGCATTCTCAAGGCGAAGCTGTTGTTCATCCAAGCTTGGCTCTCCAAGGATACCTTGCCCTCCACAGCTAGGGCATATAATGTTTCTCAAGGCAGTTTGCAGTCTATAATTCTCATTCTTTAAGGTATCATTTTCAGACCTAAGTATCACGTTATCAGATCTGTCTTGTTGTGCCTGAAAAACAAATCAAATCAAATTAAACTAAATTAACCACAAACTAAGCCTCTAAAACACAAGTAAAAGTTGAAGGGAGAGCATTTAATTTGTAATGCCATTGGGAAACACAGACACTTGAGCAGTTAGGGTTATAAATACAGCGACCACAGGGTGACATTAATGAAGGACAGACTGTAAAAAGAAGACAACCATGGGAGCTTATAAAGATTTAATTTTTAAAAAAATTTATATTTTATGTAAACATCATAATGGGTACCCAGTTCCCAGTTTACCAATAATAAGAACTTTTCTTGAGAATTGAGCTGAAATATTAAATGGATTTGCATGATTTCACCTAAAACATAGTTAAGAGGTTAGAGGTTCGAATTCTCGATTAGACTTGATTTATTTTACAAACCTTCATTTGGGTTCTTCGATTTTGGAACCAAAACTTGACTTGGCGAGGTTTGAGGCCGAGTTCTTGGCTGAGTTTGAGCCGCTGCTTGTCATCTGGGTGTGGACATTCCTTAAACAAACTGTGAAAAGCAACAAACTTTGGTGTTGTTCAAATGTAAGAATAGAAAAAGAAGGTAAAATAGAGACAAAAAGGAGAAATTTACGCTTCCATTTCTTGGATCTGGCGAGCAGTATGCCTATGATAGCGTTTTTTCTTCTGATTTTGCATAATATTATCATTACTTTCCATTTCAATTCCTGGGTTTTCTTCAACAAGCTGTTCACTTCCAGACCCACTTTCCATATCTTCTTTTCCTCTCATAATCAACCCATTTTCTTCCTTCTGAGAGATAAAAATCCAAACTTTTTTGAAAAGAACACAAAAAAATGAAGAAATAAAAAAGGGGAAATTAAGAACTTACAGGAACAATAGAAGGGAAATGGTGGAAATTGGAAATGAAGTTGAAATTAGGGTTTTGAATGGGAGAAGAGAAGAGAGATTCAGAGGAAGCCATGTTTGCTCCCATATTGCTTGACATCACTTGGCAATCCCCATACATTCTTCTCTTTTATATAAATATTATTACGTTGCTTTATTCACCAACCTGCAACAAAATAATATTAAAAAAAAAAAAATCAAAGATCTGCTTAGATTCTTAGCATGCAAAGATATTAACAGAATCAAAGCTTAAAACCCCATGAAACATCCTCCAAAATGGACAAAGTTTTCATCTTTTTTCTTCATTTTTAAAGGAAAAAAAAAAAAAAAACACTAAAAGAGAGATTTTCAGTGAAAAATACCCAAAAAAAAAGGAGAAAAAAAAAACATGCTTTACCTCTGTCTCTCTCTTCACTGTCGGTGGTTTCCAATAGATAAACAGAAGAAGAAGAAGAAATGTGTGTTAAAATTTAGACCCACAAAGACAAAACAAAGACATCCATTGTTTTGTTCTTTCTCTCACTAAAAATCTCACATTTTGCAGAAAAGGAGAGAGCTTTGAGCCCTTTACAAATGTGAACACATCGACAATAAAATAATTGTCCCCAAAAATTTTCTTTTTTTTTTAACCGTTAATCTTCAGAATCTAGACCGTCCAACCAATATCCACCTTCTGTAATTTTTTTTTTTTTACTTTCAGTCAAATTTAAAATGGTAATTTTCTTACATTAAAATTATGATTATGATTATTATTTAATGTAATGGATGGTATTTAGAAATGTAATGGATTGATATTTTAACTTTCTCTCTCCATAATAAATTTCGTAATTTAATTTTGGAACAAAAAATAAAATTTCACCACGATGAGTTTTTAATGCACGTTGACAGAAACGCATCAGCTCCAATATTTTTACGCATAGCTGTTAAATTCCACGTGGCGTTTTTTTAGTGGATTTTTATTTCCTCCCTAGATAATTGAAAGTCAAACCTTTATCTCAGTAGAGTGTGTGAGAAACACGCGCTCTGTGATTGGGTCGTGAAGTGTAGACTCTATTTGGGGTGTTTCAGTTTGTGGGTTCCGTGTGAATTAACCATTTACCGAGACAGCAAGTAACCGGCTTGTGGGTTGAGCGATGAGATATAGTTTTGACTTGGACGGGTAGAAATTAATCCTCCAGTCTACCGGTCAAAAGGATCTGGACCATCCATTGTTTTGGATCCCACGAGAAAAATCTAGGGGTGTATTTTGTCCACGCTACACAAAGCTTAACGCNTTTTTTTTTTTTTTTTTTTTTTTTTTTTTTTTTTTTTTTTTTTTTTACAATTAACTATAATTAAATAATTACTGAGATTAAATTAATAATGGTCTCGAAAATTAACATAGCGAGTAAGTGGAAAGTTAATTTATATTTGGTATTTTGGTAAATAATATATATTTTTTAAGAATTATATTTAGATTAACAAATTTTTTATTTTAAGTTATATCATCTACCGCTTTATATTTATGATGTATATTCTAAAAAAAGTAATTAGTAATATTCATTTTCATCATGGTAGGGATGTCCCGACACCATAAGTAGGGATGTTCGTTTTTTTGTGTGGGGACCTACCTTAGTTAACGATGCACAAAATTAATCATTTAAATAGGATTGGTTCAAAATAATTTTATTTAATGTAATCGAGAAAAAAATATAGTAAGTGACTTTTTAGACATTTTTAAAATTTATAGATTTACTAGATACAAAATTAATGTCGTTTATTTTTTTGTGAATTTACCCATTTACCCCTATAGTTATAACATGATAATATTCTAAATAATTTCACTAAAGATTATGGAATAAATTTAATGTAGTTTTCATTAAAACTTACAAAGTCAATAAGAATGAATCATTAAATTAGCAATCTAAAAATCAAGGGTTGAAAAGAGAATAATTTCATATGAATGGTAAGATATGAAATATTTTGATGAAATAATAATAAAGTTTGTATGGTTGCCATGTTTGGAAATGCAATAATGAAGTCACATTGAGATTGGACAACTCTTATGTTATATTTAATATATAGTTTTGACATTAGGATTTTCATGAAATTAAAAGCCATATAAACTATTTCATGAATATAATGTAATCAATTACAACAGTATAGTATCATGTGACCTTAATTAAATTATTGCATGTGTATATTAAAGTATGATGCAAATTTTAATACAATGTAGTGTCTAAATTCATGTATAGCGTATTGAATTTTTAGTGATTATATGAAAATGTAGTTTACTATTAAGAGAAATTATAGAATTTTATTAAAATTTGGATAATAGACTATTTCCACGTATTTGATTATTTTGGGGGGGACAAAATTTACACATTTGATTATGTATGGGATTTGTTAGTATTTTATTCTTATTGTATAATGATGGGGATTTTAATTAATTAGATACTTATGGTGAAACAATTATATAAATAAGATAGATATACATTGCACTTTATCATAACTAATGTATGTAATGGGAATTAATGGTATTTATTAATGCTTTATTTAGTTAATTAAACTTGGTTAAGAAATTTAAATTTTTCCTTCGAATTTTTTTAAGCTAAAAATTAAAAAATAAACTCCTTCATTTTTAAATTTTGGGAATCTTTAATTTTAATATAAAAAATTATTGTGAGTAATTAAAACTATCATTAACATTCTTGGATTATTTATATAATAATAATAATAATAATAATAGGAATTTGGTTCGGTAGAAAAATAAAAGTGTAAGCAGAAACCATAATTGTTAACGCAGCATTTTTCTGAATAAAAATTGAAAGTTTGGTCAAAAACCAAACGGAGCAACCATTATTTATTACTTCAAATTTGGCATTAAATTCTACGGTACAAATCTCACTTTTTTGAAACATTTTGTATTTTGTATTTTTATTCTTTGTTGTTAGTGTTGGGTGAGTTTTAGTTTCGTTGAATAATAATAATGGAAACTTTAGGTAACTCAAGAGATAAAAACATTTAATTTTCCCTTGTAGTAGTATACAGTAAGCTTACAAAGTGATGAATTAAAATTATTGAAATGAAACAGAAAGCCAATACCCAGCTTAAATGAAGTATATTCAATAAACTTCCTAGGGGACATTTTGGTAACTATGGTAGACTTGTTGGAATGACTTTTTAAGAGTTCTAAAGTATTAAGGCGTTTTTAAGCACTTAAAATGTCGATTCAAAGAGGTCTCTTTCGTACTAGGGATTAGCTATCTAATTTATTCATGTGCATAGACATGATTTCCAGCAAATACAGCTTCCCTAAGAACATGTTAGAAAGATTTTACATCAAGAAGAGAAGGAACAATCTAAGATTGGAAGCTAAACACTTCACTAAAGACTGTATTGTCGGCCAAATATTGTAGTCTCCAAGGAGAGGGGCAACTAGAAAACATTCTCTCTTCTAATTTCGGAGCATCCACTGCATAATATCTTCTCTAATAACGTTGTTGAAACCTCCTGTTCTGTAATTCATTTTCATTGCTTCAGAGCCACAAATGGCATATTGTCGGTATTGGATCATGGTCCCAGTTCCAGCAGGCTTCGGCTGCCTCATGATCATTGCAATGGTAGGGAAGGGCTTAGGCCATCTGTGTACTGATGAGGTAATTGACATATATTGATCGAATTTCTGACTAATCACCGCTCGAGGGCTGGGCCGGTGTTTCAAGTAGGAGCTGGAAGCCTGCTTGACCATTTTCATACATTTCATAGGCCCCCTTGGAGGTTCGTGAATCTCAGCAGATTGTTTCATTCGATTAAGCCCTCGTGAAATCCAGCTACCAAGATTACCAACTTCTATGTTTCGATGCTGAATTCTCTGGTGAACTTTTACGGTAACATCAAATATGGCGCGTGTACGTCTGCATTAAGTAAAAAAGTACTTTCCAGCAGTTAAAGAACAGCAACTACAGACTAGCAGCAATAACATATTACTAGTAGTTCTGCAGTTATGGAACTATGGTGAGTTCATGGAGAAGCCAGTACAATCCAATGCTTCAAGGTTTTGGGCCTTCTCGATGAATTTTGATAACTTGACAAGAATCAACCGAAGAACTGGGGGAGAAAATTTAGAATATCAAGCCATAGGTTCCAGAAACAACTAGATCTTTACTACTGCAACTTGGGCCATTGAAGCTCATCATGAAGTTGAAGAATATCATATGATTACTAACAATACTAGGTCATTATGTGTGTAAATTTCACATGAAAATAGGATGATTTCATACGAATAGAGGGATAAATCTTGAAGTATTCGCATTCCATAGTTAAAATAAAATAAAAAGAGAAGAATGAAGAACAGAGGAGCTACATAGCCCTGGCAATTAAACTTCACTGCAATGCTACTATATATAAAAGGTTAATGGTCGTCTCAAGGCTTTTTCCTAAAAGATACAAGACATCAGCCTTGAGGAGTTATTGTAAAGAAATAAAATATAAAAAATCATATCCTTCAATTGCCACATACTTCAATGAAGATTCTTAACACTAATAGGGTTGACCTACTAGTTAATTATTATTTTTTTTTTCGTAAGCCATGATGGTAAATGTAGTAAAGGCTTGAATTACCCTAACTCATGTCATAGTAGTACGGCATGAATAATATGGGATAATGTATTTTAAAGAATAGACAACAAGATGATATTGTCCTTCTAGTTACTATAAGAGGTTCGGTGCACAAACTCTAGAAAGAGGAAACCTTTGAGAACATTGTATACACCACACAGTATACTTGTCTTCGCTTTTACATTATCACTTATAAAATAGATCATACTACAAATAAATCATGCCATATTACTGATATCACCATAACAACGAAGATGTAAAATCTAAAATGTTAATGAAATCAAAGTTCTTGAGAAACCTTTAAGATAGTAGCCATTGACACGCTTATCAAATGCACATCGAATAGCTAATCTGCATTTGACGCAATCTGCTGTATAGCATCCAAAAGAAAGTGGGCATATCAAAAGCATATCTCTACATCTGCTAGCAAGTTTTGTGGCAATTGAGTAATACAAAAAGAAATTGTCATGTAGCAGACCTATTTAAGGACAAGAAAAATTATTGGTATAAGTGCAACGCCTGGCATTGCATCACCTAAAATAGAAGAATCAGTTTGATTGCAGCCACTTGTGCCATATTCTAGATATTGTCTCAAATAACAAACTTATCGTTAGAAAACTGCCAGAGTACTAGTATGGTATGCTTTGGATTATATGCGAGGGATTAGTAGTATATTAGTAAGGGGCACAAAGGTTAATATTAGGGGTGTCTTGGTTATAAACAGAGTGGAGACCTTAGAAGGTGTGGATCATTTTAGTGGAGTGTCCACTGTGAGCCTTGGGAGAGAGATAGCCCTCTCAAAAGACTAACATCTAAGTAGAGAAATCATTTCGCCTTTTTAGTTGGAACTTTAGGCTGTTCGCGAAAAAAGATAGTGAAAAAAAAATTATTCCTAAAGTCGAGACTAAAAAGAATGTATAAACCAATGCTTCGAATTTTGGGAAGTATCATGATCATCCATATAAGAATTATTTCAATTTTTTCAGATGAACAATTTGAAGACCTATTGATTCTATCATTAGAAACTTTTGAAACTTTTGAAAGAAAAGAAGACCACTACCACCACAAAATGGTGCCCTTGTGGCAAGGCCTCGTGTTTGGATGTACCCTCTAAGATTTGGGAATCAAGCCCTTTAGGTTGGAAGCTTACCAACTTAAAATATTTAGTCTCCTGGAGGTGGCTTAGGGATGTACAGAACCTCCCAAAAAGCTTATTGGAGGAGGGTCATGTTTATAATGTTAGGAGGGAGACCTCGATAACCCATTTATCAAAAGAAAAAGAAGACCACTACCTAATCACAAGCCTGTTGCCTATTAGACAGAGCCATGAAGAGTACTGCAGAGTCCCTACTCACCTTTTTTTTTCCACACAATAGTGTTCCTAACATGATATGTCAGGTATGAAGCGTTATCAGGTTGAAAGTTCACTAACTTAGTTGCCCAAAACTATTGTCTCCACTCTACTAAGGAAATGAAGGCCCACATGAAGAAGTGCACATCTCAGATAATGTATATCTTCCACATAAGCCAATAATTAAGTTCATCAACTATTCCACCAGAATGCAATTAAGGAAATGCAAAGGCCTAAATCCAGTAACTAGAAAAAAGCATTTGAAGAATAATTAGTTCATCAACCATTCCCACCAGATTGTGTTTAACCAGATGTGGAGGCCTCGATTCTGTAACAAAACTCGTGTGAAAAGCACAACGATGGAGCATCAACGGTGGAAAATGAAGCATATAAAACCCAAAATCTTCTTAAAACTAATAATTTTTTTTTAAAAAAAGTTCACCATAGAAGCTTCTTAGCACAAGGGATCGGGAGTAGGTAAATAATGTAGAAAATTTGGGTAAGAATATGTCAAAAATCTGTATCCTTTGTAAGTGAATAAGTATCCGAACTTCCAGATCAGTAGTTAAAGAAATCTTCAACAATGTAACATATATCCTCCACTTCCAAATTTTCAACCAAAAATTGTTGATTAGCTTCCTCGTCGATATTAGACAGTGGCACGTCCATCATATATTAATCCAATCGGTATCTTGAACTATCGCTAATTACCTGATTCCAACATTTAGGATCAATTTTTTACTTCCTCAAACAAGCTCCCAACATTTATTGCAGAAATGAATAAATAATTGCTTCAATTGAAACTCTACAGACTCGAGGAAGAAAAGAAGATACGTAGAAATCTATTACGTTCAATTGGACACTCACAAACACGTTTAGAAGCGTTCAGATTAAGAGAATACGATGAACAAGAGAGAAAGGAAAGATACCCGCGCAGAAATTGACGAATCCGAGGGTGCTTAGGGGAAACAAGACGTCGCTGAATCTTCATAGCGATCTTAAACGTTCGCTTTAGCCCCAAGAAATACGCTGTTGCCAATGTAATCTCCCACAACACCATTTTCCCTCCCTCTGTTTTTCTTCTTCTTCTTCTTCTTCTTCTTCTTCTTCTTCTTCTTCTTCTTCTTCTTCTTCTTCTTCTTCGGTTCAGAATAAGCATTAGTGTTTCGTCCAGTCTCAAACGTGAAACTCTGAGTTTGGGCCTTAGCCTGATCAAAATGGGCTTTAATAGCCCGATGTACAGCACTGGCCCAATTCATCATGCGCGGGAATTTGCAAATAATTCATCAAAATAATTCTTGAGTTTGGGCCTTAGCCTGATCAAAATGGGCTTTAAGAGCCCAATTCATCATGCGCGGGAATTTGTAAATAATTCATCAAAATAACTCTGAGTTTGGGCCTTAGCCTGATCAAAATGGGCTTTAACAGCCCAATGTACAACAATGGCCCAATTCATCATGCGCGGGAATTTGCAATAATTGGGCCTTAGCCTGATCAAAATGGGCTTTAACAGCCCAATGTACAACAATGGCCCAATTCATCATGCGCGGGAATTTGCAATAATTGGGCCTTAGCCTGATCAAAATGGGCTTTAACAGCCCAATGGACAACAATGGCCCAATTCATCATGCGCGGGAATTTGCAAATAATTGGGCCTTGGCCTGATCAAAATGGGCTTTAACAGCCCAATGTACAACTATGGCCCAATTCATCATGCGCCAGAATTTGTAAATAATTCATCAAAATATTCTTCTTAGTACCAAAATATTCCAATATAATTTTAGATTTTGTATAAAAAAAAAATATTTTATTTTTAATAAGAAAGTATCTCATTTTGTATGGATGGACCGGTGGGAGGAATTTTTTTTCTCCTACGACTCAGATTATTTTCCAAAAGATGAGAGCATTTATTTATTTTTCTTCCTTTAAAACAAAGAAAGAAATAAGAATAATTAAAAAAGGAATATTTTATGTGAATTTTTTTGTATTATATAATATTGGGTCCAATTACATGATATAAAATTACGCATATTACCATTTTAATTACATACGTAATTTCCATTATTAGTTTTTAAAGCTTTTATTTTATTTCTATTTAAATCTATCCAAATATCAGGTATTAGTGTCACTAAATGATAAATAATTTATTATTTATGACGTTTTTTTTTCGCAGGTTCTTTAAATGGCAAAAGACGATAATTAATTAGAGAGTACCAACAAAACCTACCATAAAACAAAATTACCAATATTAATTAGCTTAAATGACATTTTAATATTTTAAATATTAAAGAAAATGTCGATTAAGGTATAGTTTAAATGGTATAAAAAAATAAATGTTTGAAAAATAGAGATTACAATGTAAAAATTATATGGACTAAATTTTTTTTTTAAAAAAAAAAAAACAAATCATAAAACTAGAATAATAATTTAAATGATGGGTGCAAATAAGAATTATTAGATAATTTGGGGGTGTCATTGCAAGAGTTAAACGTCACGAGGCCCAAACGGAAAAAACTCGCACAAAAAGTTTATCACGGTACTGACCTCCTTTCAGTGAGCAACATCGCTTCTCTCTCTACTTCTCTCTGTCTCTCTCTACGATGCAAAGGCAATCTCTAGGTTCACCAGTTTCCAAGCTCCACGGCCATGGCGCCGGAGCCAAATCGGATGCAGTTCCGGCCGACGATCAGAAGCGCAACAAGCACTCTCCATCTTCTTCTTTAATTCTCAACTACGACGGACAAGACGACGATAAAGCCTCTAAATCCTTCCGATTCTCATTTCCAACGCCTTCTCCTCAGCGGCAGGAGAAGTTCGTTCATGCTATCCCTATCCTCACCATTATCTGCTTCCTCATCCTTTACATCTTCTCGCACAGTCCTTCGCAGTCAGGTACCTGCAATTCCTCCCATCGGAATCGACAATCGCTTTGTACTTCGCTTTAGTTTGATTCTAATCGATCGTTTCAGTTGATATTCTGTTTCAATCGTTTCAGATTTGGCTCAGTTTCATGGATTCAAGCGTCCTTCAGAACATTTAGGTATAATGTAGTTGATGATTTCGCGAATTGAGGCATTATCTGTTTAATTTCTGAATTTGAATCTCTTCATTTGGTGAATTTCTGGCAGAAATCAAAGCCGAAGGAGACGAACTTATCGTACCGAAGAAAGGCAACATCCTAGCGATTCAAAGTCTCCGTAACCTAAAAGAGATCGAAAAATCACATTCTCTGAGATCTCGCGCTCCGAGGAAACTCGCCGATTTCTAAACTCCGCATTACCGATATCTAACCTTCCGGTAAAATCTCACCGACCTCGTTTTCGCCTCACGGCTTCTCATGCCGGCGCGTGCTCCTCTCGTAACTATTTTTTAAATTAAAAGCTTCTGTTCATCAAATACTCCGTCAGATTAAATTGTTCTATTCCTTTTCTTTTACTTTTTCAATTTTTTGTTTGCCTCTGCTAGCGCCGGTGGCACTTCTGTAACTTAATACAAACAAAGAATGAATAAATTGTCAGTTTATCAGAAAGCAAAACCATGACGCGCCGCTTTATCCCCGGCGCGTTAATTCCCGGCGCGTCGGAGATGAAAATGGAATCCAGCTGCAATATATTGTTATTTTCGATTTTCCGAATCGGACCGTTATGTCATTGAGAGAAGGGCCGAGACGCCAGCTGGAAAATGCTGTAGTCGCTGACGGTATCAGGTTCTTTCTATCAAATTTATTTTTAAGCCCTCCATTTATTGCCTATTTAGTTTTGTGGTTGCCCCTCCACATATCTCCTCTAGCTTTTGGGATTTTCTTCGATGGGTTTATTATTAAAATAAAATTAGTAATATAATTGAGGCTGGGTGTCGG
Organism: Cucurbita pepo subsp. pepo; assembly: GCF_002806865.2. Lineage (NCBI taxonomy): Eukaryota > Viridiplantae > Streptophyta > Magnoliopsida > Cucurbitales > Cucurbitaceae > Cucurbita > Cucurbita pepo. Next base: position 888,166 of record NC_036642.1, read on the forward strand.
TAGATACTTTTATTTTGATAATTCTGTTCCTTACCGGACAAGGGACCGACGGGTCCCCATTTAATGAATAGCATTACTTTAAATCATTCATTTGTCTTATTTACTTAATAAAAATAAAATATATTTCAAATAAATATAATTTTGATAATGTAATTACTTAACTTATTTAAATTCAATTATTAAAGTAGTTTTTATCCACGTCTTTAAGGATTATTAGATGACATGTAAATTTTTAATTTGTAGCAATAATTATTTAGAGGAAGTGGGCCATTTTATTCAATAATTAAAACAATTTTTTTGTATTCTTTCTCGTTAGGGAATAATTATAATTTTCATAAAAAAAGTCATCTTGAATTAAATAAACAAAAAGATAGAGAGAAGAGGACAACCTAGGCAAGTGCTGGTGCATTTTAATAGACGAGTGTCGGCCGGTGGTAAAGCCTTTATTCTTCTTCTTTTCTTTTTTCCTTTTTCTTTTTAATTGTTTTATAAATTGATTGATTAAATAATATTTAATTTTAAAAATAAATGAGGTGTGTGAGTGTCCGCTAAGGAATTGATGGGGAGTGGGTAAGGCCCACGTGTCATGATGTGATTCCCTTCCTAATGCTTTGGATATTTGATGATTAGGATTTTTTTTTCTTTTTTTGTGGTCCTAAGTCCACGTGGATCCCACTGTACTCAGAAGCTACTTGTGATGTTAGGCGTTGGAGCCTATTCCCTTTGTTATTCAGTATTTTGAAACCTTCCACTTATTGTTTCAAATTTCAAATCCTGAATTATTTATTTATTTATTAAAAATAAAATCTTTTGGTTAATAATAATTAAATTTTGATGGAATTTAGCTTTAATATTCTCAATTTTGTAGCAATTTAGTGTTCTATTTTAAATTTGTAATTTCGACACGCTAGGGTTAAGAAATCAAAATATAAATAAAAAATATACATATTAATTTTAAACATTTTTAATTAAAAAACATTTTAGTTTTCTTAAGCACTATATTATGTGAACTTTTAGTATCAAATTTCAAAAGGGGTGTTTTAGGAATTATAATAAATGCAGCATAAAAAATTAGTACCGAGAATTGTTAATAAGAACATTTAAAAATTGAAGATGTAGGTGTGTCCCATGGATATAAGCAATGACATTGACTTTAATGTTGTTACTTGAATGTGGAGGTAAAATCTATGGGCCTCACTGGTCATGTTTCCAAAGGGTACAATGCATGTGATTTGTTCTTAATGATGCAACAATTTGTTATTATTTTGTTTTACTTTTAAGACATCTGACAATACCAAAATAATTTTATGATACTATGTGAGATCTCATAACGGTTAGAGAATAAAACGAAATATTCTTTTTAAGGGAGTGGAAACCTTCTCCCAACGCATGCATTTTAAAATCGAGAGGCTGACAACGATAAGTAACATGCTAAAGCCGACAATATCTGTAATTTATAAAATATCATAATAACTCTATTAAATTTTAATTTTAATTTTGGCGGAGTGCCAGCGAGGAGGCTGAGCCCTGAAGGGAGGTCTAGGTCGTTACAAATGGTATCAGAGTCAAACACCGGACGATGTGTCAGCCTTCTCGCCCTTCCCCGAAGGGGGGTAGACATGAGGCGGTGTGCCAGTAAGGACGCTGGGCCCCAAAGGGGGTGGATTTGGGGGCGGTCCCACGTTGATTGGAGGAAGGAAAGAGTGCTAGCGAGGACGCTAGGCCCCGAAGGAGGGTGGATTGTGATGTCCCACATTGGTTGGGGAGGAGAACAAACCACCATTTATAAGGGTGTGGAAACCTTCCCCTAGCAGGTGCGTTTTAAAGCCTTGAGGGGAAGCTCGAAAGGGAAAGCCCAAAGAGGATAATATCTGCTAGCGGTGGGCTTGGGTCGTTATAGGTGAACACAAAGCAGTGTGCTAGCAAGGATGTTAGGCCCAGAAGGGAGTGGATTGAGGGTCTCACATCGATTGGAGAATGGAACAAGTGCCAACGCTGGGCCTTGAATGGGGTAGATTATGAGATCCCACATCGGTGAAGAGGAGAACTAAGCATTATTTATAAGAGTGTGAAAACCTCACTTGCAAACACGTTTTAAAAATCTTAAAGGAAAAGTCCGAAGAGGACATTATTGGCTAGCAATAGCGATAGGTTTGGACGGTTACATGGATTGTGTCATTTTCTTATCACGGGCTCTGCTTGTTTGGTTCAGCAGCATTGTTGTTCACAAGAACATGAAGAGGACATTATTGGCTAGCGATAGCGATAGGTTTGGACGGTTACATAGATTGTGTCATTTTCTTATCACGAGCTCTGCTTATTTGGTTCAGCAGCATTGTTGTTCACAAGAACATCACCCATGGTGGAGAGTCCTTCATAAACAATCTCCCTCAAAGATTTGAAATTCAGTACTATTATCTATAATGAGCATAGTAGTTGAGCATCTCCGTTTCGGAATCATGGGAGAGCACTGTGGTATGTGATCTATGGTGTCTCTCAGTTCATCTTTACATCTTATGGCTTGGCATTGTGGTATGTGATCTAAGTACCTATTTTAGATTATTGGTCACAAATATTAGAAGGGCTCATACGTTATGCAGGTACGGTTCGGTTTTAATGGGACGAGGGCTTGCTAACTTCAAATCTGTTATGAAATCATTCATAGTTTTGATTGTAACTGCATTAGCAATAGGTGACACTTTGGCATTGGCCCCTGACCTTTTGAAAGGAAACTAGAGGGTGGCATCTATTTTTGAGGTGATCAATCGACAGACAGCGATGTCGGGTGACGTTGCTCAAGAGCTAAATGTGGTGGAGGGTACTATTGAGCTGAGGAGTGTCAAATCTCTAAGAAAGCACATTGGCCTTGTTCAACAGGAACCAGCTCTTTTCGCCACGTCGATTTACGAGAACATTCTCTATGGGAAAGAAGGAGCTTTCGAAGCCGAAGTATTCGAAGCAGTGAAGCTCGCCAATGCACATAGCTTCATTCGACCAAAGTAGGTGAAAGAGGGATCCAACTTTCGGGTGGCCAATGACAACGACTAGCGATTGCGAGAGCAGTCTTAAAGAACCCGAAAATTTTACTGCTCGACAAAGCTACGAGCGCCTTCGATGTCGAATTGGAACACGTGGTTCAGCAAACGTTAGATAGGCTGATGAAGAACAGAACAACAGTGGTGCACATGGGCTTTCCACCATTAAAAACGGTGACCAAATCTCAGTGATCCAAGATGGAAAGATAGTTGAACAACATCCAACAACATCCAATGACATCGAACAGCAGCAGCAAAGACCGTGATTACATTACATAGAACAACAACCAAAAATCTTGTTAAATTAAATATTTTCTATTGGGTGCTTAATATTTATTTCCTTTCATTTTGCACCCTTATATTTTATTTATTAAACATTTGTACATATTATTACCAATCACATTTTGTTTTCCCTTCTATAATGAAATTTGGCTAATATTTGAGAATTAAACTTTTATGTAATTAATAAAAAAGAACCAATAATTATATTAAAACAAAATTTCCCTATGGACTACAACGGCTCTTTTCGTAATACGCGGGTTCACTGGACATATTAACATTTCTACCCCTTTTTAATACGCAGGAGGACAGTGGAACGGAAGGGCATAATAGTCAGAGTGGATTCCAACGGCTAATTCAAACGTAGCCGTTACCAGTTTCCATTTATACTCCCAATCGCGAGTATATAATCTCAGTTCGAGAATTTGAAATACAATTCATTCCCCTCTCTCTCGCTCTCTCTCTCTCTCTCTCGCTCTCTCTCTCTCTCTCTCTCTCGCTCTCTCTCTCTCTCTCTCGCGCTCTCTCTAACAATTACAGACGAGCGCTCTCCGCAATACACTCTCATAATCAACCAGTCAAGCGTTTTTTTAATTGATATTTAGTTCTTGATTTTGCTGTCGATATTCTATTATTGTGGATCTTGCGAGTTTCTTTAATTTCAGTTTTGCAGGGTTTTAAATTTGTGATCTGTTTATCTTTCTCTGTTATTTTTGTTGGAATTGTTTGTGTTCTTGTTTTTTGGGAAATTAACGCTATGGATGCAGGATCTTTGAGTTCTTCTAACGCTAATCGATCGCGCTGTCCACTGCAAGAACAGCATCTCCACAAAAAGCATAACCGAGAAAATGTAAGCTTGTGCCTAATTGAAATCGAAATCAATTAGTTGAATAATGATCTTTCTTTTTTTATGTGAAATTGTGTTCTGAATCGATGAATTAGGGTTTTCATTTCTGCCTGCCTTTCTTTTGTATCTCAAGGTACTGATGATGTGTGAAACGATTCCTTTTTCGATTACAGTTGGATAGGTTTATTCCGAATCGATCGGCGATGGATTTCGATTATGCGCACTACATGGTGACTGAGGGGAGGAAAGGTAAGGAAAACCCTACGTTTAGTTCGCCCTCTAAGGAGGCTTATCAGAAGCGTTTGGCTGAGACATTGAACATGAATCGAACTCGAATCCTCGCTTTCAAGAACAAACCTCCCGCGCCAGTTGAGATGATCCCTAAGGAGTTCTTCTCCTCTGCTTCTCATGATAAACCCGTCAAGGCCCGTCGCCAAATTCCCCAGGTATGTTGCAGTTCAAGTGTTTGATAATTTTCCTCCAAGAGAAGGAAGAAGGGATCGATTCTGTTTTTTTTTTCTTTTCATTTCCCTGATTTTGAATATTGTTGTGTAGACTTCTGAAAGGACGTTGGATGCTCCTGATCTTGTTGATGATTACTACTTGAACTTGCTGGATTGGGGCAGCAGCAACGTGCTTGCTATAGCTCTTTCCAACACTGTGTACTTGTGGAATGCAACCGATGGCTCTACTTCAGAACTTGTAACGGTTGATGATGAAGTTGGTCCTGTGACAAGTGTAAATTGGGCGCCCGATGGACGGCATATTGCTATTGGGTTGAACAATTCTGAAGTACAATTGTGGGATTCGACCGCCAATCGACAGGTCTGTTGATGAGCCATCCTTTTTAAAACTGAATTTCTTTGATTCATTCTTTATAGAAGCTGACCAGAATTGTTTTGGATGATGGCTTGATGATGCAGCTAAGAACTCTGAGAGGTGGGCACAGGATGCGTGTGGGTTCACTGGCATGGAACAACCACATTCTCACAACTGGAGGAATGGATGGGAGGATCTTGAATAACGATGTGAGAATTAGAGATCATATAGTGGAAACATACAGAGGTCATGATCAAGAGGTCTGTGGACTGAAGTGGTCATTATCAGGGCAACAGTTAGCAAGTGGAGGGAATGACAATGTCCTCCAAATCTGGGATAGATCAATGGCCTCTTCAAACTCAGCAACCCAATACCTTCACAGACTTGAAGATCATACCTCTGCAGTCAAGGCCCTTGCTTGGTGTCCATTCCAAGGCAACCTGCTCGCATCAGGTGGAGGCGCGGGCGATCGCTCCATTAAGTTTTGGAACACCCACACTGGCACATGTTTGAATTCTGTTGACACTGGTTCTCAAGTTTGTGCTTTACTGTGGAATAAAAACGAGAGGGAGCTGCTTAGCTCTCATGGGTTCTCCCAGAACCAGCTCACTCTTTGGAAATACCCTTCCATGGTGAAGATGGGAGAGCTCACTGGTCATACATCAAGGGTTCTCTATATGGCTCAGGTAAACTAGTATGAGCATATTATGATCTGTGGTGTGTTTGATCTTAGCATATCTCCTGATCGCCCCTTGTGTGATGTTTTTGCAGAGTCCAGATGGGTGCACTGTGGCTTCGGCGGCAGCAGATGAGACATTGAGATTCTGGCATGCGTTTGGGACTCCAGAAGTGGCTAAACCCGCTCCAAAATCCTCTATTACAGAGCCCTTTGCTCACCTCAATCGCATTCGATAAATTTGTGTGTGCAGTCTTATACAGATTGTAAATAAATACATACTATACATGCTATACATACTCTATATTTCTTGTTTTTGTATACATTGTGCTGTGTTATACAGATACAGATGTGTTGGAATCATTGTTCCAACATTTTGTTGTGTTTATTGTTGTTGTTCGTAAGAGATATACTGAGCATTTGATTGATATTAAAATTAATGTTCATAAGCAGTTGATATTTGAATTTGTAATCGAAGAAATAGTTTTCTGATATCAGATATTAAATATTTGGTTTCTTTCCTTATATTTAATATCTTTTAGAACAAGCTACTCCTAATCACAGTATTTCATTGTTAGATGAACAGGACTCTCCACAATGGTATGATATAGTCCACTTTGAGTGGTAAGCTTTCATGGCTTTACTTTGGACTTCCCCAAAAGGCCTCACACTAATGGAGATAGTATTCCTTGATTAATAACATTCTTCACCCAACCCTCATCACCCTTTCCTTGATTAATAGTATTCCTCAATGATCATGCTAGAATATGCTGAAATGCATAACCTGTTTAGATAGATTACTTTTGACATCAGCTCACTAATATAAGAGGAGTATTGTTGTTATCCTATGAGTGTGTATCAGATGATGACATTCTTCAAAGTAAAGGAGGGGAGAGCGTTTATGACATCCCCCACGTTAGTTGGAGAGGAAAACAGAACACTCCTTCGTAAAAGAGTGGAAATTTCTCCCTAATAGACTTGTTTTAATATTGTGAGACTGACGGCGATACGTAACGGGCCAAAGCGAACAATATCTACTAGCGGTGGGTTTGAGTTGCTATAAATGGTATTAGAGCTAGACACTAGGCGATGTGCGAGCGAAGATGCTAGCTCTTAAAGAGAAGTGGATTGCGAGATCTTACATCAATTGGGAAGAAGAACGAGGTATTCCTTATAAGGGTGAGGAAAACCTCTCTAGTAGATGCGTTTGAAAATCGTGAGGCTGACGACAATATATAACGGGCCAAAACGGACAATATCTACTCCCGATGGACTTGAGTTATTACAATGTTACAATTAAAGAGTAGGTTGTGACTCACAAAGGGTGGTGATATGCTGATTATTTTGCTCATTATATTGTGTCACACCCAAACGGCCCAAGCGAGAAGTGGTATGATGCCACCTAAAAGAACGATGCATCGACTTTTCACACCAAAAAGAGACTTTACACACCAAAAAGAAGTGCATACGAGCACCAACAAGATCAAAGTTAATAGATATTTTTTTCATAAAAAGTTAATTATTTGAAAATTTATAGATTCAATCGCGAATAAAAATAAATCATATCAACTTTATTAATTATCATTAATTAGAAGTCTAATTGATTTAAGGTTGTTATAGAATGTTTGAATTTTCAAAATAACCTAATTAAAAATAATTAAAAACACATGGTTTTAATTCCATACTAACCCAATTTTCACACCAGTTTCTCTTTGACCAAGTTTTATTATTATAATTCAATCAACCAAAAATCCAAATTATAACAATTAATAATCTTCTGCATAAAAATTTTATTCATTTCAATTTGGCTAACATTTACCATTTCTTCGCATTATGACGTAAGAAAATTCAACATTTTTTGTCCCTCTCTTTAGTGTTCATTCCTCGCAGCTTCAACCAAATAAGGTCTACAATAAATAAAAACTATATATTATAAAATTAAAATAAAAGCTTACCAACTCTCTTTTTTTTTTTTAACTCGATAATAAGCTCGAGCCAAAGAGCGTTAATATTGTATGATGAACATATTCAAACCACGATAAATACGAAAATTTTAATTAAAAAATTAAAAGCTTATAGTTGAAGTTAAATGTTTGGTTCTAGAAGTTGTCAATGAAAGCTCTCATTAAAATTAATTGGGAAAGTTTGATGGATAAATGAAGCAATGTTATGGCAGTTGGGGTTTGCATCTGAAGTACAACTGGAATGCTAAAATCCTCGATTCTTCAGTATTTGGTAAGTGTTTGGTACATATAAGATAATTAAATAAACAAAAAAGTTGACAAATAAGATTAATTATATATTTAATTGTTGGACAGTATCTCGGATAAATTTCAATCATATTTTTTAATAAATTTATAATTGAACATAAATTTATTCGTCAAACAATGCATCTATTTGCATTAAGTATCAGTGTCATAATCATGTTTGTACAAGATGTGTTGTCTATAACTACGTCTCGGATATTCCAATTATACTTGTTTCAAGTACGTGGGTAATGTCCGTCATTAAATTCATATCATGTTTGTACCCTTTTTTTTTTTTTTTTTTTTTAATTTTATTAATGGTTAGGGCAGTTAGAGGGGGACTGAATAATGCAATGAATTTTAAAGTTTATTTTGGGAATTAGAGATGGATTCTGTGTTGGTGGCTCAATGAGATCATCACAAAATGACACCATTGATGACTTCTGCAGTGAGCCATTCCTTCNATTTTTTTTTTTTTTTTTTTCTAGTTATTTTGTTTATAAAAAAAAAAGATTAACCTTGCCTACCATTAATAATAATTTCTTAGTTAGAAATTAGAAATTATAATCATAATTAGATCTAAAATAGATGTTATTATGTAACATTTATATTTTTTAAAAGGCTAAAATGTTAATTAACTTTTTTTAATTCTACCTTAGCAACCAACGGTGATAATAGCTACATAAAAGTTGGATTACGCTGGTGGGGCTAGGTTCGGAGTTGAAGAACTCATTGATGTATACATTGTCGTTCTAGAAATACAATTTTTATTGGAGAAAAAACCCATCTTTTTTAATGAAAATTCAAACGAAAACGCCATTAAAATCGAGGAAATAGAAAGGAAAACGAGCGTAGAAGAAGAAAAAAAAGGCTATACCTAATCCAACAATTTGGTGCTATTCGTTTGTTAGTATGCTAAGCTTGGAAAAAAAGAAATAGAAGGGGTTTGATTTTCAATTGTCGTGTATTTGGAAGCAAAAATATTAAAGTTTTCCACTTTTTAGTAACCCCATGATATCACCATTTTGAAAAATTCGTCTTCGTTTCATCCCTTAATGTCTATAAAACCACCTTTGTTTTCTCTCTCTCCTTAACCTAAACAAAAATTATCAAATTTTTTGTTTTCTTGAGCTTCTCTCTGAAGATGGGTCGATCTCCTTGCTGTGATGAACATGGTATCAAAAAGGGGCCATGGACTACGGAGGAAGACGAGAAGTTGATCGATTTCGTGGCTAAAAATGGCCACGGAAGCTGGAGAGCTCTCCCGGAGCGTGCTGGTTTGAATCGGTGCGGGAAAAGTTGCAGGTTGAGATGGACTAATTATCTTCGTCCCGATATTAAGAGAGGGAATTTCTCCAAGGAAGAAGAATCTTCCATAATTGAGCTTCATAAAACACTTGGGAATAGGTATGTTTCAATGATTTGAAATTCAAACGTACTTTTAGCTTATGGGTTATGGTGAATTTTCAGGTGGTCGAAAATTGCTAGTCATCTCCCGGGAAGAACGGACAACGAAATTAAGAATTTTTGGAATACCCATTTGAGGAAGAAGCTTCTCCAAATGGGTATTGATCCAAACACTCACAAGCGAAGAACAGACCTAGACCATTTGCTCAACCTTTCTCCGTTGATTAATGGGATAAACAATCCTTTAAACAGCGATTATCTAAAGGTGCAAGCAGAAATAGCCAAACTCCAAGTCCTACAGAATCTATGCCAACTTCTAAACCCAACCACCATGAACGAACCTCTAAACCCTGACCCTAACCCTAACCCTAGCCAGTTTCAGGTAGATTTTTCGACCCGTTTGGCGCCGGGGTCGGGTTTTGAAAATGGGTTGGTTGGGTTAGAAACTGGGGATGTGAATTATTATCCACTTCCTCCATTGATTTCTGAGTCGCCTGGTTCAACTTCAAATGTGAACCAAATTGAGTGTGGAACATATCCATTTTGTGGCTTCCCCAAACCACCTTCAATTTTCGACACTTTGGAGTCTATGATGAACGAAGAATCAAGTGAATCATACTGGAATAGAATTTTACAGTAAGTCTTTTTTAAAAATCAAACCTTTTCTATTTAATATTTTGGATTTCTATCGTGGATTTGAGAAAAGCCATTTGTTTAATCAAGATTAGCTTTATGAATTATTAGAAACCTAAACAATTTAATATGATTTTTTTTTTCGCAGATCAACAATTGAAGGGGGGGGTTTGCATGACATGAACTGAAGGGGGTGTTTTGTGTGGATCATAGGGATAAGATTACACTGTCATNTTTCTTTTTTTTTTTTTTTTTTTTTTTTTTTCTTGGTGTTCATATAATTTCAGACAGCTTTGGTGGATCAATCGAGCTGAATCAATATGTTGTTTATGTTTAGTGTTATAGGATACACACAGTAATTAGTTCATTGCATTGAATTTTTATGTTTTTTTTTATTATTATTTTGGAATATCATCATCAATACAACAGTATTTTTGGAATTTAATATTTATGTCAATATTTTGCCACCAATCAAATAGAAAATGATTAAAAAAAATCATTACGATGGTTGAAAAGAATCATTGGACGAGAGAGAAAGGACAAAGAGGTTAGTTTTGTAACTGAGATTTAGATATTGAAGAGGAAATGACTGTGTTGACCTTTGACATTCGGGTGTTTGTCAAAGTTGGCGGGGAATATTATAGTTAAGGCAGATAGATTGAGTATTATAATTAATTAGTTGAATATTAAAGCCAAGTAATTCGTTAGTAAAGAACTGTCGGGTCTGTTAGGTCAAAAACTAAGAGTGTTTGCGTTTAGGACAAGTAATTGTAATTGTAATTGTGACACCTTCTTCTTCTTATTCTTTCCACAACCCTCTCTTTTTAATTATTTGCTTTCGGTTTGAATAATATCTTAAAAGTTTGAGACATTTGTTAGATTATATGAAGCGTTGCTCGAAAGTTAGTACAATAATCCTTACTTTCAAGTTAGCTTGTGATCTACGATGATCCTTATCTTCTAATTTAGAGAAGAAAAAAAATGCTCGGGCTTTCGAATTTCAAATATATTGTTATATTGAGACATTTTGAGAATCTAATGTTTGGAGTGCCCATATGAAAGCAACTAAGAAACTTTGTTTCTATGATTCCCCTATAGATGGAAGCTTCTCTTGTCGTCAGTTTGTCCGGCTTTTCTTGTATATATTTTCTTTAATTTTCCTACAACAAATTCATTTTTTAAATCTATAATTAAAATATATAAAATAATATCCAATTAAATTGTGAATTTTGTTGGGTAGTGTAAATCTAGAAACTTCTCTCTTCCCTAAAACTCTCCAAAGGGTTTTATTCCTTACTCTCTCTTAATTTTAAAAACTTGAAGTGAAAGCCCAAAAAGAGCCCAAAAAGAGAGCCCAAAGTGAGATTGAGGAGAGTTGTTGCAATTTTGGAACAAAATAAATATAATAAAAAGAACTTTTCAGTTATTCTTATTATTGGGACATCGAATACACTTCCCGAGAGTCTAATTTACACTTTTTACGGAACGGAAAAAAAAGAAAAAAAGAAAAAAAGAAAAAAAGGTAAAAGTGATTTAAATATAAATATAAAATAAGATATTGAGAGCACCCGGATGCTAATCTTTGTTCCCTCTTCAAATGCCCATTCAGGAATCGCATGCACTTCTTTCTTGCCTCTTCCTCTCCTATTTTGCCAAAACTGTCGTCTCCCAATCCATTTGATCAATTAAAACGCCGCTACCATAGCCGCCGGCCATACCTCCGCCGCCTCTTGTTCTTCATCATCTTCAATTTGCCACAAGAAATAGGCGTAATAACCAATCACCAAACTACACACACAAACTGAATCATTCAGAACCAGAGCCATTGAATTCGGACAATTTAGGGCTACATTGCTAGATTCAGAGATCGGAAGTTACCAGTCGTTAGGGGAGGCACGCACGGCGCGGTCGAAGTAATATTCAGCTCTTTGCTTGTCTTTGTGAGACTCCCACACCAGTTTTCCATACAAAGCCAACAACTCTCCGTCGCTTGGATTCGCCAATATTGCTCTGCTGTAGCATTCCTCTGATCTCACATGATCTTTCTCCACCTTTACACGATGGATCAAATCAAATCAAATCAAACAAAGTAAAATGCAAGAGCCGATTTCATTCGATTTCAGATTGAAAGAGACTTTCAAATTGACAATTCGAATGTTCAATTACCTCATGTAAGAATTTTCCGTAGTTTCTCAGTAACAGAGCGTCGTTAGGGTTCAACTTCAGCAACTCTTCGTAGTACGCTCCGATCTTATTACGGTCATTACTTCCGTCATAAAACATATCTGTAAAAAATTCAGCGCCATCACTGCAGCCGATTCCGTTATCCAAACATCCAGAGTCGTCCTCCATCGAATCACTGTCAAATTCATCCTGGTTCAAAAACTCCTCCTCTGGTATTTCAGAATGAGAGGATCGAGTCCGAGATCGAGATCCGACTCCTCCAAATTGATCATACGGATTCGAAACCTCATGCAGCGATCGAGAGATGTCGCTCTCCGATGACGCCCTTCGTATACCACTCGAATTCCTTCCTCTAGGATTATTCATCTCAAAATGCAGAGAGATCTTTGGAGACGAAACGGAACTCTTGTGGCCGGTGAAAACTCCATGCAACGGTCTGTAATTGGAGAAGGATGACGAAGCGGTGCCGGACGGCCAGATGACGGGAATGGAGACAGTTCTGAGGAGAGCCGATTTCATAGCTGCAAGTTTGCGAAGGATGTGAAATGGAACAGTTGTTTTCTTTTTTTTTTTTTTTCTTTTCTAATGAATCGCGAATGCATTTATATAGGGGATTATTAATGGTTGGATTTGAAGTTGAGAGCGTAAGAGATTGTGACACGTGTATGAACGTGCACGTGAATTGCTAACGAACAGGGAACTCCGGGGAGCCGGTTCCTTATTTTATTTTTCTTTGAAAAACAATTTTTGCAAAATGTGCTTCATTTTCTTTTACGAAAATGAAACTCTTTTCCACGTGTCATGAGACGTTTAAATCTTTTGGTCCTTTGCTTTGCTTTTAGAATTGTTTATATATAAAAATATTGTATAGAAATAAATAAATGGCCCCCAAGATATTAGTATTTTCAAAAGGGCCCCTGAGACTATATGGGCCTGTAGTTACCGGTCTTTCTTCAGTAGTTTTCGCCCGAACCCGAAGTAGTTCCCGCCTCTCCAAGTCGCTGATCGCACGACGCTCTCTCTGTCGCAGTTCTCATCTTCTTTCTCCGCAGTCGCCAACTCAACGATTTTCCTCAGAGTAATTCAATTCTTTCTCTGTTATCTTCATTAATATGATGCCCAATTGATTAATCGATCTTGATTGTATAATTTTGTTGAAATCATCAAGATCTACAGAGATTAACTTCGTAATTTCCCTTCAGAATTCAGAAACAAGCCCTGAGATTTGTCTGTCTGTTATTATTTCCTGCATTTTCTTAATTGGTATCCCAATCGGCAACACCATTGACTGTTTAGCAACGCCGATCGGTTATTTAGATTTGCATTTTAGTCAGCCAATTTTTGGTATTTCAATTTCGGAGACTCTCCTGAGTGATTTGATTCTGCGCGCTATATGCTCTTTTCGTATACATAGGATAATGCGGTTAATGTGGGTCGTAATCACCACAATTTGTTACTGGTTACTTAGATTTATGCTATTGATTTTCAACTTTCATGTTATGGTTCTCTTTAAAGAGTTTTATGTTCTGATGATTTTATTTGATGGAACGCGAAGTTCTGAATTAGTTTGATGACTCTGGTGAAGTCTGGAGTAGATCCGTTCTGGTTATATAACACCTTGAGTACTCCACAAACATGAATGCTGTTTTTTTAGTAAAATTATAATGTGAAGCGAGTTTAGTGCTGGATTGATTGGATTTTAGTGTAGTTTCTTTGAAATATGTCTTCATTTCTTAGATTTGGGATTCTTCTTTTTGCTGCTGAAAAAATGATTGCTTATTGCAATCTGCATCATGATGAAGTCTGAAGTTGTTGTTCTTTCTATGCAGCATCATAGATCTTTCAGTGGAATGAAAAAACTAGAGATTGTTTCTGCAGATATGATATGGTTGATTGAGTTTCCTTGAGTTAAAACTCATTCCATATGTTTGTGAATTTTAGTTTATGGGTTTGGTGTTGAGAGATCGATTGGAAATCTGCTAGTTTTTACATGAGTTTTTCTTTTTTTTCTTTTCTGTTGATAGTTTCATCGTCAAAGGTCAATTTGAATACAAATTTGATCTGGGCTTTATCTCAAGATGATATTCTTTGTGTTTATATATATATTTGCATGAAGAATTGTTGTTAATGTGAAAACTAAATGTGTTACAGATGTTTGACGATCGAGATCTGGGCTTCTTTGCAAATTTCCTGGGGATCTTTATATTTGTATTGGTAATAGCATTTCACTATGTGATGGCTGATCCAAAGTATGAGGGCAACTAAACCATCTCCTCCAATTTTCTTCTCCATGGAATGTATTGGTCGAGGTGAAGACATTTTTGCAGATATATTAGCAGTTTTATAATAATAACTCTAAGTTAGCACTTTGTCTTTCAAAACAATGCAAAGATATTGTTAGTTCTAAGCTTTTCATTGCTTAGTTGGTTCTAAGCTTTTTATCCCTTACCCATCATTTTTATTGAAATGTAATATTTACTTAATATCACTTCTTTTTTTCTTTTTCCTTTTAAACATAATTCTAATTCCTTGCACTTAAATTTGAATTTATTCTTCAATTTTCTATCAAGTTAATAGGTAGTTGACATGGCATAATGAAGATTATGAATAAATTGCTAAACTTTCATGCAGTTTTACTGTCTTCGCTCCTCATATTAGATTTTTTCTATAAAAAAAACATTTTAATTATTCTATTGATACCAGAAAAAACTGCACACTGGATTGGTGCTTGTCCCACATGCGTTAATGCTCATGTCAAAGAAGTACACTTATAGTCGAGAGTGGAGATTGAATTATTTTGAATAACGTTTTTGTAATCTATTTACGCGAGAGTTGACCCACAATTTTCTTTCTCTTTTGATAAGGGTAGGAGAAAGCCAGATCTGGGCTCATCGACTCATGGATTCGACCCAAGCTGAGGCAAGCTTTCGAGTCTCTTGACCTAGTAGCTTCTTTATTTGGGCCCAACCTTGCCAAGACTTTTGTATGGACCTGAGTTCGTTCTGGGATTATTTTTCTTTTGAAATCACAAATATTAGGGATTATTAACTTGGCCAGGCAGAAAATTTGAGTGACATTTGAAAAGGAAAGAAAAAAACACAGATTAGAAGTTAGTTTCATTTACAAAATTATCTATTGAAACCCCTCTGAAATTTATTCCTTTCGGAATCTCCTCGGGCTGTCGTTTCCTGATATTTGTCTTTCAAGTTATCTCAGCATTTTTATCGCGCGGTCCAAATCTAACCTCTTCTTCTACTCTATCTATATTTCCTTCGACCTTTGAACCCCACGAGCCTTGTTTTCCGCTCGCTTGTTCTTATTTTTCCCTTTTGTAATATTCATGATGCTCTTAGATCTGTCCGATCTTCCTACTAACTTTCTCTTCCACTTCTCTTCGATCTGTTTTTTACTTTCTATTCTCATTTCTCCACAAACTTCTTCCATTCTGTAATGAGTCGTTTTTGAGCTCTTCGACTTTCACGAGCTGATGTTCTGTCGAGTTTAAAGAAACCCATTTCCTAGAAGCTGGAAAAACTGTAGCTTTTGTTTGATTCAGTGCCCATGTTTTTTCAATTAGGGTTTTCTGCGTGGCACTTTGATGATTTTGTAGCTCTCTGGAGGTAAGAATTTCTGGGTTTTTTTCGTGGTGAGTGAAATTGTTTGGAATGGATTATAATGGGGGAAACGTAGTCCATGTGATTCCCGGGACGAGCAGCGAGAATTGGCCTGGCGAAGTTTGGGCCACCGAAGACGAATACAGAGCTTGGAACAATGGCGTTGATGGGTGTGTCGATACGCCCTCGAATTCGAGTTATGATCAAAGGCAATCCCAAAGCCGGTCCGGCAGCGAACCCCCAAATAAGAAATCGAGAAGCTCCCAGGATGTTACGTCCTCGAATCGATCAAAAGCGATAGGTAAAATGTTCTTCAAGACCAAACTCTGCTGCAAATTCCGCGCTGGAACCTGCCCTTACATCACCAATTGCAATTTCGCTCATAGCATTGAGGAGCTTAGGCGGCCACCACCGAATTGGCAGGTATTAGGTTTGGTTCTTAGTTAATATTTAATCTTTGTTATGTTCTCTGTTTAATTGTTAGCTTGATAGCTGAAATTTCTTGTTGGGTAGTGTAGTTCGTAGTTCGTTCCTTAGCTTAGAGTTCAGCCATTTAATTACTGCTATACATTGGTATTTATGCTTCCTTTTGTACACAGAATTGGATGAATTGAGTATCATGAGTTCCTCATTGCATTGAGTATTGTTAGCAGGAAATTGTGGCCGCCCATGAGGAAGAAAAGGCGGTATTTTTAGAGCCAAGGGAGGAATTTCAGATACCTTCACTTGGGACATCAAATTTTGGTTCCGAGTCGCAGAGGTCATATAAAGGACGACATTGCAAGAAGTTTTACACCGAGGAGGGGTGTCCATATGGGGATGGTTGTACATTTCTTCACGACGAGCAGTCGAAGAATCGAGAGAGTGTGGCAATAAGCCTGGGTCCTGGTGGCTACAGTGGTGGCGGATCAGGAAATGGATCAAACACTAAGCCTTCGAATTGGAAAACAAGGATATGTAACAAGTGGGAGTTGACGGGATATTGTCCATTTGGAAACAAATGTCATTTTGCTCATGGTGCTGCTGGTATGTTTTCTCATTCCTTTGTTAATGAAATTGCTGTATATGGGCCTGCACTATAAATAAGGATTATGTCTCTTTCTTCTCTCAATGATTGTTTGTATAGTTTCCATTATCTGTTCAATCGCTTAATCTGTCAGCACTCTAAGAACCCCTGGGTTAAGCGTTTTAATAGAAAGTTCTCTTACCATGCCCCATAGGATACATCTGCTCAATCTCGCTTGACTTTTGTTTTAACTTTAAAGAACAATGGTTTCATTATGAGATCCCACATCGGTTGGAGAGGGGAATGAAGCATTAAGGGTATAGAAACCTCTCTCTAGTAGACGTGTTTTAAAACTTTAAGAGAGAGCCCAAAAAGAACAATATCTACTAGCAATAGGCTTAGGTTGTTACAAATGGTATTAGAGTCAAGACACCGGGCGGTGTGCCAGCGAGACGCTGTGCCTCATGGGGTAGATTTTGAGATCCCACATCGGAGAACGAAACATTCCTTTCCTTATAAGGGTGTGGAAACCAGCATGCTTAGATTTTAAGTCTATTCCATTTACTCTCCATTGCGATATGGCATGCATTATTCTGTTTTTTGTTTCCACTTTCAAGACTCCAAAATCAATTGATTGCAAAGATATCTAACTAAGCTTCAATTCTTTTTTTATGATTTTTCATGCTTTGTTTCTCCGAGTAATCGTCATTTATCTGAACTTTGATATAGTCATATAGGTCGAGTCAGTTAATCGAGTAGATTGAAAAACAGAAGCATGTAGTAGTGTCTAGAGTTCTTTAGTTTTAGTGGTTTTAGACTTAATACTTCGAATTAACCACAGAATTGCACCGTTATGGTGGTGGGCTTATGGAGACAGAAACTAGAGACTCTTCATCTGCTCCTCCTGACCAGAAGCAGGGAGTATTACCGAAAGCTCCTGGCGACACGGTGGTTGCTTCTGTTCCTTCAGTTCCTCATTCAGACGTTTATCATGTCGTGATTCCATCTCAGAGGTCAACCATTGTAATTCAAAGGTCAGGGCAGAGAACTCATCAGAAATGGAAGGGGCCCGATAAAATCAGTAGGATATATGGTGACTGGATCGACGACAACGAATAATATTATCCAAGCAATCACCGAACGTGAATAACGAGAACTTTAAGTTCCATGGTTAACAAACATCATAATGGACTTTGTCTCTCATAAGTTGGCAGATGAAGATTCTGTTTGTTCAGGTCGAGTTTTGATCGGTTCTTTACTTATTCTCATTTCCAACCCACTGCACTTCCGATCATCAAAATTTGAGGCATATGGTCTTTATCTGTTAGTAGTGTCTTTATTTCTGTTGTTACTATATGTAATCCTTCTCATTCAAAGAAAAGGGAAAATGTATGATTGTCACCACCTTCCCGGATCATCATTGAGTGATTCTTCTGTTTTCTGGGAAAGTCTTTAACCTTATTGTAATGGGAATATGAGTTAGTTCTTCACATGAGGCAGGCAGCAATTTTTATACACCGACATTGTGATCATTGAGGATCCCCTAGCGTTGTATTGGTCGTTGGACCGTTACGTTGTTCCCTTTTTGTATAATGAGTCCCTTTTTGTATAATGAGTCGTAGGTAGCAACATTCTTGTAATAGTTATCGTTCGTAGTTTGTATCTTCGTCCCATCATTTGTTGTTCCTTTAGATTGTTATTTATGTTTTGAAACTTGTTATTCTCTGTTGTTGCTGCTGCATTAAGATATAAGTTATTGGTTTGAAACCCAACTCTAAATTACATTTGGTTTGATGCATAAGGACTTGCAGAGAAGAGGTTTGATTCCCCACAAAAATAGAACAAAACCCACAAAAGGAGGATTGAGAAGGGAGAGTGTTGGCCAAACAAAGCCAACCAATACCTTAAACCACACAAACAAGAACCAGTTATATCAAGGCGAATCAACCAACCAATGTGAGTTTCCTTCTTAAATCCCATTCCTTTTCTTGTTCTACTTCCGGACATTCCTCTCCTTCAGGTCCTTTTCCGGCCAATGTCCACCGATTTGACTCGCATTCCTTTCCCCTCACAAGATCACGCCAGTCCTCCTGTCACCATTGTCCTCACACTCATCCTCGTTGCCTTCCTCTTCGTCGGCTTCTTCTCCATCTACTGCTGCCGCTGCGTTGTGGACTCCTTCATCCATTCCCGCAACGTCCGCCGCTCCACCTCCGGCAACCTTCTCCACCCTTCCACCGATTCCCCTGCCGCCCCTACTGGCCTCGACCCACTTCTCATCAACTCCTTTCCCACTTTCCCATATTCCAAAATCAAGGAATTTCGCAGTGACAATGTGGGATTAGAATGCGCCATTTGCCTTCTCGAATTCAACGACGAGAGCTTCCTTCGCCTTCTCACTGTTTGCTACCATGTTTTCCATCAGGAGTGCATTGATCTCTGGCTCGAATCCCACAAGACCTGCCCTGTTTGCAGGAGAAATCTCGACTCCGATTTACGGAGGAATTCTGCTGATAAGACCTCTGATCCACCACGAACTTCCCACCGTGAGTCAATTGAAGATGCTATTAGTATTGACATTGATGAGGACGCCGATGCCGATGCCGATTCCGATGCCGATGACAACGAGGGGTCTTGTTCGAACAAGGGAAAACAGAGGATTGAAACAGAGGAGGTGGAGAAGGAAGAGAGTAGGAAGAAATTCTCGAGATCGCATTCGACAGGGCATTCGATTGTGAAGGCGAAAAGAGAAGGAGAAAGTCGGCATAAGTTGATATTACCGGAGCACGTGAAGGTTAAGATCCTAAGAGGGCATAATTGGACGGGGAGTTGCGTGACATTTAAGGAGTTGGCGAGGAACCCTAGCAATGGCGGTGGGTTTTCAGAGCTCTGTGGAAGGGGTGATCGGAATAACTTGCAGAAGCCGGCATGTTCAGCTTGATTAGTTGAGTTTTGATCCCTTTCTACTTCTAGATTGTTGTTTTTTTGTTTAGGTTCTCTACTTCTNAAAAAAAAAAAAAAAAAAAAAAAAAAAAAAAAAAAAAAAAAAAAAAAAAAAAAAAAAAAAAAAAAAAAAAAAAAGCAGAATACTCGTTGAGAATTACATACAGGGCTGCTGGTTTACTTGCCCGTAATGAAAATGGCTTTATCCAATACAAAGTAATGTAAAAAGTGTAAACAATTGCAGTAGTTCCTCCAAATTATGAATCACTGTCATACTTTTTTAACCGTCACACCTTAGATAAGCCCATAAACCATAACCAAGCCCAATCCGGTAGCAATGATAGGACCATAAACCAGGCCCAATCCGGTAGCAAGCCCATAAACCAAGCCCAATCGGTAGCAATGATAGGACCATAAACCAGGCCCAATCCGGTAGCAAGCCCATAAACCAAGCCCAATCGGTAGCAATGATAGGACCATAAACCAAGCCCAATCCGGTAGCAATGTTAGGCCATAAATTAAGCCCGATCCGGTAGCAATGATAGGCCCAGAAACCAAGCCCAATCCGGTAGCAATGTTAGGCCCATAAACCAAGCCCAATCCGGTAGCAATGATAGGACCATAAACCAAGCCCAATCCGGTAGCAATGTTAGGCCCATAAATTAAGCCCGATCGGGTAGCAATGATAGGACCATAAACCAAGCCCAATCCGGTAGCAAGCCAACCATTAGCCCAAATTTTTGGGACTTATATATTGAGGAACAAAGAAGGAAAAAAAAAATGAAAAATGAAAAAAGTGCGCAAATTTTAGAAAGGAAAGTTGATGTGGGTCCCATTTCCCATAACATGAAAAAAATTGTCAACCTCTTATTTCAATTATTATTTTTATTTCCCACTATATTACAAAACTTCCTCTCATTCTTCCATGTCTTTTCTCATTTATTTTTGTTTCCTTATCTTTTTTTCTTATACAAAAACAAACAAAATTATACCATGATAAAATAACTACCCTCCTATTTTCTTTTTTCAATAAAAAAAAAACTATTTAATTAGTAAAAATTCTTGATTATAATGACATGTTAATATTTATAATTATTAGTTTTAATAAATTATATAATTTTAAATTTATGGAGGAAAATTAATTTTTTCGGTAAAAAATCGGAAATATATATTGAAAAGGAAAAAAAAATAATAATAAAAAATGGAATTAAAATAGGATGGGGTGAGATTGACTTTGTGAAAAGCAGGTGGTCACATGGATTAGGGTACAGAGGTCTGACACATTGGACCACACTTTCAACTTCTCCTTCAAAAATCTTAACTTTATTTTTAATCCACTTTCTCTCTCTACCCTAATATACTCTCTCTCTCTCTCTCCTCCCTTTTTTATTCTCATTCTCTCTGCTACTCATCATTTAATGATTTTGTATCTATCATCATTTCTTCCAACTATATAATATAGTTTTTAAACCATTGCAAATGTTAATTTCATCCCATTTATGTTAATTTCAATCTCGAAATCTATAAATATTTTTGAAACATTTTTTCACGATGAATATGATTTATATAAGGTGGTAAAGAATCGCTCGTCGATACGATTGAACATAACATTAAAAATCGAAACATTTGATATTAAGGTTTGAAAAATGAAGTTTAAGATAATGTCTGAAACACAGCTTAGGTCAGTTGTCCCTATGCATGTTTGTATTTGGATTGTTTGGTCCCCCTCACCCTTCCATCTCTTTCTCTCCTCTGTATAATCTGCTCCAATTTTTGGCACTTTCTATGATGGTATCTATAGAAAAACTATGCTAAATTATAAATTTCGTCCCTATACTTTAAAATAATTCAAATTTAACCCATAAAATGTTATAATTAGCGATCTAATTCTGTGCCTTCTCACGTGAAACTCTATATATCTCTTTCCTTTTAAAACCATTTTGAAAATTTTAGCCTTCTCTCAATTTCATTATATCTACACACCCCAACCAAACAACAACCTTGGAGCTTCAAAACATGAGTATTGATGCTCTTTCCTCCAATGACTTGTTCAACTTAATCATCTACGACGCTATCTCTCCGACGCCGAACACTTCCCACGGCGTCTGCGACTCGTCGGAGACTACTTTTTTCTCCGACGAAAAGGGTTTGAAGCATCAAGATCACCACCAACATGGCACGTTGGAACACCGGCCGAAACCCAATTTGGCGAGAAAACGCCACCCGAACGAGGCGGAAAGCAGCAACTGGGGAGCGGTCGGGTTGCAGCAAGGGAAGAAGAAAAGAAAGAGAAAACCAAAAGCTTGTAAGAACAAAGAAGAAGCTGAAACACAAAGAATGACACACATTGCTGTTGAAAGGAACCGGCGTAAGCTGATGAGTGAGCATCTCTCAGTGTTGCGTTCCCTCATGCCTGAATCCTATGTTCAAAGGGTTTGTTCTCTTAATTTAATAACTTCTCCTCAATTAATGCATGAGATTTAAATTAATGTTCATAATTATGTCTTCAAGTTCATAACCATTCTAATTTTTTTAATAATGTTGGTAAAGCTTTGTGAAAATAGAAAAAAGAAAAAAAGCTACTACTTTTGTTCATATTTACCCTATTAATCTCAATTATGCCAATTGGTGGTTCAATTATTTCATTTTATGTGAAAGGTTCAATTTTTCCTCCCTTTTTGAATAGACCCATTTACAATTAGAGCTAGAAATTGAGGTCTTCTCCTAAAATCATGATAGTTGATAATAATGTGTGTTGGTTGTATGAAGGGTGACCAAGCATCCATAGTAGGAGGAGCAGTGGAGTTCGTGAAGGAATTGGAGCATGTTCTATCAACTCTTGAAGCCAAGAAGCTGCAAATTTTGCACCAAGAAATAGAAGAAAAGCAAGAGAATTATAAGAATGAAGATTCAGTGAGAAGGAAGTTGTTTTCAGATAGTAACAGCTCTCAGTACTCAGCCAAATCCAAGGCTTCTTCAGCTGACATTGAAGTCACTTTGATTGAAACTCATGCGAATCTTAGAATCCTTTCAATAAGAACACATAGACAGCTGTTGAAGCTCATTGCTGGCTTGCAGGCTCTTCGTCTCACTATTCTTCATCTTAATGTCACGGACTTTCATCCATTGGTTCTTTACTCTATTAGCCTTAAGGTATATATATATATATGTCAGTTTTGATGAAATGGGCAATGAAATTTAATGATGATATGCATGAAACTGTGGAAATGCAGGTGGAAGAAGGGTGCCAATTGAGATCAGTGGATGACATAGCAGCGGCAGCACATGAAATGGTTAGAATAATTGAGGAAGAAGGGGTTTTGTGTTAAATGTAAACAGTTAAGCTGTGAGATTTGAATGGGAATCATCCATTAAAATGCCAAGTTCTGTGTGTGTGTGTGTGTGTGTGTGTGTGAGTGTGCATGTGGGTTGGTTTGGTGTGATTTGTAAATTAATATATTGTTTTGTAGCTATCAAGGGTTTGTCTTGTTTGCTTTAGTTTCCTTTTCTTTGGAGACCACACAAAAGGGAGAGAGGGACAGATGAGAAGAAAAAGTTGTCAAAGGGATTGGCTTGGATTCACCTCTCTTCCTTTGCTTCTTCCTCCTCAACTTTTCATCACCATCCAAGTTAGTTACAGGATTCTTTTTTTGGAGGGAGGGTTGTGTTCATCTCCTTCGTCCTCACCCACACAATGCCAATATATTGAGTTGAGAATTAGAGATTCCACGTCAGTTGGAGAGTAGAACGAGTGTCAACGAAGATGTTGGGTCCCGAAAGGAGGTGGAGTGTGAGATTCCACGTCGGTTGGAGAAGAGAACGAAACATTCTTTACCCATCAAAAGAAAAAGCTGAAATAGGACAATATCTGCTCATTGTGAACTTGGGGTGTCACAGATTTATTCGAAGTTAAGGTAAAATATAGACGTAGATTATTAAAGTGACAATGCATGACCTACGATAGTCCTTCCTAATTCACTATCGATGATTGGGATGGTTTAGAGCGTACAAAGTCATGTGCTATGGGTTACGCCGTCTAGTCATTAGGTTATGAAATAATGCATTAGGTTGGTGGGTAAGACAATGACATATTACAATGGGTCACTTTTAATATCTTATATAACCATCTATCTATCAATAGCTCTAGCATAATCTCTTATGGTATTGCGTTTTTTTTCAAAACTTTTGAGTTAGGTTTAGATTGAGACTTCAACCCAAGTAACCCAACCTATCGAGTCGCTACACCGAGTGAGCGAGCTACAAACTATGTTAGATAACAACTAGCAGAGTAGCCCAAGGGGATTGATATTTTAAAATCTCAAAGAGATTACGGATGTTGTTTTCAAGGTGATGATGAGAGTCATGAGAGCAGTCTTATCTTTCTCTGTGATAATGGAAGCACAGTGAAACAATTATTGGAAAAAGAAGTGACATTCATACTTTTTAGCGTTGAACAGAGAAAAAGGTGGAGCAGCTAAAAGGGTTTATTTAAATTGTGCCATTCGATGCATAATTTTGTTCTTATTATTCCACACTTTCATCTCGTCATCATCCTTTCTGCTATATGTTTTGTTTCTTTATACACATCAGTCTGTATCTCATTAATTCCACTGTCTTCTCCTTAGATATTACTGCTTCTCTCTCGTCACCTTGCAAAACCAGCTGCCCAAAACGGCCAAAGTCAAAATTTGCTCACAGGATCTCATAGTGTCTTTATACAAGAAGCAATGATGAAAGAAAGACACAATTGTGACAATTGAACGACAAAGCAAAAACCATTGATGATCCTCACAAAAACCCATAACTAACCATTAAGGGAAAGGATTGAAAGCAGCTAAACGAAGCCTATGGTGTATGTTCACGGTTTTCTCTCTGTTGTTAATGTCAGACAGGGGCAAGTCCTCTGTGTTCTCTTCCATGTTTCGTGAGAGAAAATCTTCCACTTGAGAACGATCTCTTCATTGAGACAGGACTCATCACACAATGTAAGATTCTTTTTCTATGATTTGACTTGCTGTCTTCTCCCATTGAATGTTTGGATGATCCAACATCACCTGAGCTTCCTGCTTCATCAATGCCTCCAAACTCATCTGCGATAATGATATGGTTTTGGCTGCAATGATCCATTGAAATGGACCTTCTAATTTGCTGCAATCTTCCATCTCTAAGCTCAATGACAGTATCTCTTTTCACCAAATTTCCAAGGTCGCTGAAAGCGCGAACTGAGTTCTTAGCATTGTCATTGCCAAAACTTCTTCCAGGTTCCTGTGAAACAGCCTCATGGTTATTTGCCTGAGAGGTCTCTGGAATGGCCTCATTAGTTGTGGGGTTTCCAGTGGTTGCAGGCAGTTGAAGTGGAGAAGAAGCAGTGACAGAGACGATGTTTGCACGACACAACGGGCAATTGGAGTGTGATTTGAGCCAAGTATCAATACATTGAAGATGAAAAGCGTGGCTGCATTTAGGCAACAACCTAAGGCTCTCATCTTCTTGAAACTCACTGAGGCAAACAGAGCAATCAGAGCCTTCAACCAACCCATCTCCTCTCTTGTACTTGCAAACCGTAATGCACTTGATCAGTGCTTCATCCAAGCCAGTAGTGGCGACATGCCACGGCTCGTGGAGTGTTGGGTTGTGAGTATCTTCAAACTCCTGATTTGGGTCATGATCTTGAGTCCTAGACAAGCGGCTCGTGTTGCCATAATACTTTGAAATGATGGTGTAATAGGTTATAAGAAGAAAAGCACTAGCCAGAATTCCAATAATTGCAATCACAAGAGGTGAAAAATTTGGGCCTGAATCATCATCTGGAAACTCTAAGGGAGGTGGAGGTGAAAACATGATGTAACACCACTGGGGACAATATACACTACAGAACCCTTGAGAGCAATCTTTGTTGCTCATATATGGTATCCAAGTTTTTGGGGTGCCATAAGATCCCATCACTGTTCTAAGAGAATTTAAGGAAAAACTAACACAATCAATGCCCCAAATGTCCGCTTCTTCAAGAAATGAACGGGTGAGATTTCCAAAGAAATGGGCGATTTAATTAAACAATTCACACAACACAAGGATCACACGCTTCCCTGGAAGCTCCAAATTGTTGGGTGCGGCATTTTATCAAACAGTTGTCAGATAGAAACAAAGCAAAAACTAAAAACATGACATTACCTGAAGATCGTACCCCAATTGAGCAGCTCACAAACACTGATGGAAACAAAAACGCAGAACACAAAATTGGGCACTTAGTGTAAATGAAGAAGGGATGGATGATAATGCAAATGGGTTGTAGTCTTAAGGATCCCTCCTTTTCTTTTTGTTGTTGTACTTCATCATCTTTTTCTTTTTCTGCGGCTTGCTTTTGGGAAAAACAGCTTGTTGACTAAGGCGATGATGCTGGTGGGGGAATTTATTAAAGTAATAAATGCTTTCTGGTATGGCTGAAGCTTAGTTTCATGGAGGAATTTTCATGGGACTCCTTCCAATTTCCAAGCATTCATTCATAAATACCCACCAAACAAAAAGCACTCAAATTTGTTCATCTTCATCTTCCGCTAACTTAATGCTCCATCGTTTCGGCCGCCAATCTTGGTAAAACAGTTTCCTTTCTTTCAGTCTGAATCCAAAAGGCCCAAAGATTGTGACACACCATATCATCGCTCTACCACCATCCCAAACGAAGCATATGACTTCGTTGGAATATAGTGGGCTTGGTCTTGGGCCTGGGCTAGGTTTATGTGGGCTTGAGCCTGGTTTGAATATAGTTTGGGGTAGCCATGAGATTGTCTCTCTGGTTCAAATAACAAAAGACGAGACCTGTTCTTCCTTACTCCCACAAAACAACAGCCTCCCAGAAATGGCACTCACCAAAACAGTAATCGGAGCTATAAATTTCATAGCCATGCTCCTCTCCGTCCCCATCATCGGCGCCGGAATATGGCTGGCCACCCAACAAGACAATGCCTGCGTCCAAATCCTCCAATGGCCTATCATCTTTTTCGGCGTCATTGTCCTTATTGTTGCCGTCGCCGGCTTCATCGGAGCCTTCTGGCGCATCAGCTGGCTGCTGATTGTTTACCTCATCGCCATGCTGGTCCTCATTGTGCTTCTGGCTTGCTTGGTGGGTTTTATTTACATGGTCACCATTAGAGGGTCTGGGCATCTGGAGCCCAACCGGGCTTACTTGGAGTATCATCTGGATGACTTTTCTGGGTTTTTGAGGCACAGAGTTGAAAGCTCGTTTAAATGGGATTTGATTCGGAGCTGCTTGAGTTCTTCTAGTACATGTGGGCAGTTGAATCAGAGCTTTCGTATGGCTCAAGATTTCTTTAACGCTCCTATTTCTCCTCTCCAGGTATCTGTTTCATGATATACTAATTATGTAAGAAAAGTTTTGATTAATTTTTTTGTTTGTTTTTGTTTTTTTAAGTCAGGATGCTGCAAGCCGCCGACGCTGTGTGGGTACACATTTGTGAACCCAACATACTGGATAATGCCGATAAACAATGCAGCCGACATGGACTGCTTGAAGTGGAACAACGACCAGACCCAGCTGTGTTACGGGTGCGACTCTTGCAAGGCAGGGTTGCTGGAGAGCTTGAAGAATCAATGGAGGAAGGCTGATATTGTGCTGCTCTTGGCGCTGGTTGCTCTCATTTCTGTGTATTTGATTGCTTGTTGTGCGTTTAAAAATGCGAAAACAGAGAAGCTGTTTGACAAATACAAGCAGGGCCGTGAAAGCCAAGGCTATGTCTGAATTATTACTATTATTGTTATTAGGGTTTGTGTTGGTCTACGATGTTTGTTTGATCCAAACAAGGATATTTGAATTAATGAATATATTAAAAGAAGTGGAGTTTTGGGGCCTTGTGTATTTATTGATTGGGGTTGAAATTTGGGGAAAAGAAGGACATGATTTCAGGAAGGGGCACCGAAAGCTGATGCTTACTTTTGAAAAATGGTGACAATATTATTGAGAAGCGCACGCACCCCGAGGTGAAACATGTTGTTTCTAGTGACGAGCGATCATGCAGCCACCAGCGTAGACACCGACCTATTTCTCCTCCTCCATGCGATCTCTGTTTAGCTATGGGACCAGCGGCGATGATTGTATTCTTCAATGGTAGCGAAGGACGCAGGCACTCACTGCTCGATGGCACACCGACAAGTGACAACTTGAGTTGCAGGGGCGCAATTGGTGCGATGAGTCCGCATTTTTCTAGCATCTCTGTCTCTCTCATTTTCCCAACAGCAAACCCCAATTCGTGCGACGCCCAGCAACGATGAGGTCAGGGAGCAGCAGTTTTGGTTGTGTAGCGTCCTAGTTCTGGCATGGTTCCACGTCTGGCGTTATGAACTATTCTTTGATAATTAATAACAATTTTAATACTTATTAGTCCAATCTTGAATAATATATACTGCTAAACAAGAACAACATAAGAAATAAGCTAAATAACCTTACGATTTTTAAAATCCATACACCAAGGAAAGGTTTCAACGTCCTTGCTAATAGATATTGTTGACACGTATCTTTGTAAGTCTCACAGTTGTTAAAACGTGTCTGTTAGGGATAGGTTTTCACACCCTTATAAGAAATGTTTCGCTCTCCTCTCCAACCGGTATTGGATCTCACAATTCACCACCCTTCAAGGCCAGCGTCCTCGCTGGCACACTGTCCGGTATTCCGCTCTGATACCATTTGTAACAACTCAAGTCTACTGCTATAAGATATTGTCTGCTTATCCCACATTGATTAGAGGGAGACGAAACATTCCTTATAAGGGTGTGAAAACGTCTCTCTAGTAGACACGTTTTAAAACCACGAGGCTAATGGCGATACGTAACAAGTTAAAGCATGCAATATATGCTAGTGGCGGGTTTGGGTTAAGAAGGGTACTAGAGCCATATATCGAGTGATATGACAGGAATGATATTAGACCCCTACTCCCTAACAAATGCGTGGAAGCCTTACTTACAAGGATGTATAGTGAAGTCTCGTACCGGTTGGAGAGGGGAATAAAACATTCCCTCAAATGATGTCAAAACCTCTCCATCTTTAGCAAACATATTTTAAAAACCGTAAAGCTAACGGCGATACAAAACGGACCTTGACGAACAACATGTACTAGCCGTAGACTTTAGTTGTTACAAAGAGACAAAATACCACAAAATCTTGTTGGTGGCTAGACATTAATGGTAATCATGAGTGCCTAATTAAGCCCCGGATGTTGAAGACTCGGTATGAGAAGCGAACCCATAGTTTTATAAAATAAAGATGGGCCAATCCTTAATGTTAAATAAGTTGAGTTGTAGAAGAAGCCCAAAAATGGGGTAAGAGTGTGTGAAAATGAAATGAAAGAGAAAGGGATGGGGAGAATACACTCGAGTCATAAACGACACTTTCCACCTTATCTTCATGTTCTAGTAAACATCAGACCAACAGTAGGGTACAATACATTACGTGTTGTAAGCTTAATAAACTCTCCTTTTCTTTCTTTTTCTTTATTATTATTTAAACACTTTCATTCTCTCAAGTACATCAAATATCCCAATTCTTTTTTGTTTTTTTGTGCGAGGAGGAGCAGGTAAATGTTGGTGACCAGATACATGACCGACCAATCAAAATGGGCCATATAACGAGTTGGGATTGTCACTAATTTGAAAGGGAAAGCCTGGGCGTGGGGGCCAATATGGTGTATGAATCATGGAAACTGGTGCGCCTGTGTTTTGTTTAATATCAAACTCAACCATAAACTCATGACATCATCCCTTACCACACCATGCCTTTCAATTTGGAACGTTAGTGGCCGCTATGCATGCAAGGAGGTTTCCCCAAACCCTCCTTTCCTCCGCCTTTTATTTTATTTTATTTTTAATTTCTTTTATTTCAATTCCCATTTTCTTTCCTTTCCTAAATTTCCACCCAATATGTAAAGAGAATCTCCACGGTGGTGGAAGCCCCACATCACGCCCATAGGCCTACGCGCATCATGCACCCACTCATCTTCCACATATGTTTCTCACACGTGTAACTCACATCCTGACACTTCCTCCAAAATTCCTACACACTTCCACGACACGTGCCCTCTTTCTCTCCACTTAACTCCCCCTCTTCTCATCACAACATCTACCACGTGTCCACCTTCATACGTGTCCACTCCTCCTCCCTAATCTCATTCTCTCTCTTGATTACCACTAATTAAACACCATTAAACTTAATCTTCACCTTAATCTTCACCTTAAAACATCAAAAATCACAACACGTGGGAACTCACGTGTAAAGCAACTGAATCCCCACGTAAAAGTCGTGATCCGCGCACGCATTATGAGGACCCCCAATTTTTCAGTCAAAATCAATCTTTTAAATTGGAACGCCACATGGTAAAAAAAAAAATATATATTAATTATTAAACATTAAATATTACCGAACCGAATTATGGAGCTGTCGCAGGCTTAACACACACACCGTTCTTACTGCTTCCACTTCATCGGGACTCCGATGAGGATAACATCCAACGGTTGTTAAATCCACACGTGGGCTCCGGTACACGCATGATTAGAATGGGAAACCCTTTCGGCTAAGGAACCGCCTTTTGTTTAAAATAAAATAAAATAAAAAACACCTTTCAATTTTGTGGGCGGCTGACTCACTTTTTACACTCCCGGGAAATCCAGTCGCTTACCTTTTTCGCCAACCACTTATATAACGGCACGTGGACGTCAGGACAAAACACCCCCACACAACCGCCCGCCACCGGCTGCTGTGAAAATGAAAATAACCCTTGCACTGTTCCTACGAAACGGAAAATAACTGAATTCTTTTTACCATCTGAATTAAATTTAATTTGGGAGAAAATATAATAAAATATGGATATATATATATATAAAGTCTATTTATTAATTTTATTTCATTCCTTGTATAAACATCATTCCTAAGTTACAACCCAAGGAGGAAGGTAAAATAATAAAATAAAAACATTAAAATTTATAAATAAAAAAAAAAACAATATTCACATCTATAGTAAACCCAAAACTCAAGTATAACTAAACTTCTAATCAGCACCGTCCTTCCTATTTTCATAATTATCTTCTACTTCTATAGAACACAACTCACAATCTTTTTCCCCTTCTGCAATCAAGTCCCTCACCTTTTACTTATTTCCACGGCCTCTCCTCCGACCACGACGAACAGCAACAGATTCAGCGAGCCCAATCGAAAACTACATTATAT
Source organism: Cucurbita pepo subsp. pepo (assembly GCF_002806865.2). Lineage (NCBI taxonomy): Eukaryota > Viridiplantae > Streptophyta > Magnoliopsida > Cucurbitales > Cucurbitaceae > Cucurbita > Cucurbita pepo. The sequence goes on from NC_036642.1 coordinate 919,085, forward strand.
GAGTAGAGCATCATCTCGGTGTTCAAATTAGGGAAGTACAGGATGCAGTGATGTTCTTTTAAATAAAAAAGGGTTTGATGATGATTTTCTTTTTTTCAATATTCGATCATGAGTCCACTCATTGGAGCTCTATGTGGAATCCCTTTTCGTCGTTTCGCCGTTCTGTAACTGACCAAAGTTCGGGGTGGCGTTGACGGCGTGAAGCTCTGCACCACTTTGTTCTTGTTTTTGTTCATCGCTCTTCCTTGGCTGCTACTGCTGTAACACGAATCCTCTGAATCCGACCCCCCCATCACTCGCGGTTTCTTCTCGAAATTCTTCGATGTTCCCACAATCTAAAACAGCACAGAAAATCCCCACAATTCAATTTATTGAAGAACTCATGAATGGCATTGATGAGAAATTTTAGGTGGAGTTACCTTGCAGCCAAGAGAGCAGAATCGGAAAGAATCGAGGAGGCTGCGTTCGCAGACTTCACAGGTGTTGGTGACGCCTTTGCCGGGCCTAGGCTGAGGGCGTTCATTCAAGAATACGACTCTGGCGCTGTTAATAATGTAGGTTTGGACGCCGGTAATGTCGAGGACTTTCTGAATCTCCGATACCCTTATGACATCGTGGTACGAGGACCTTCTAATCTGTGGCAAATAGAATCAGAATGGAAAAAACAGAGCAACCCTGTCAGTGATTTCGATTGGTTAGTAATGGGTTTGTGCCAGAATTTGATTTAGAAATAGTGCATTTGATGAAACCCGTGATGAAAGGGAAAATCCCCCACGAGTTTTTTCCTTGAAATGAAAAATTACCAAAAATGAAAGGGAAATAAATCGAACCTGAATAGCGCGATGGTCTTTGTGATAAGCGAGACAGAGAGAACATAGTGCGCCATTCATGCAATCCAAACAATACATATTACATTCACTCTTGTGGGAATCGGCATGGAACTTGCATTGAACAAAGAATCTTTCTCGAAGCAGAGGTTTCAGCCATGGCGGCCATCTATTATCTTCATCCTCAGGTCCTCCAGCGCCCTGTTCCACAAAACAAACAAACAAACAAACAAACCCCAAAATCAGAATCCACCATTGAAACACAAACAAACCCAGATTGGGGAAAACACTAGAAAACAGAATGCCCATAACTCAAAACACAAAGAATTAAAAAAACCCAGAGAAATTCTACCATGATTCTTCTGCTCTTAGGCTTGATTTCTCGAACAGTAGCTTCCTGATTCTCGATAGCCAGCTTGAAAATGAGGAAGTAGCAGAGTGTAATGTGTAGAAAGAAGAAGAGATTGGGGCGGCGAGAGAGGGAGAAAAGGGTAAACGGGCTCTCAATTGGAAAGAAGAGGAGTTTTTAAGAGGGAGAGAGAGAGAGAGAGAGAGAGAGAGAGAGAGAGAGAGAGAAGTCGTTCTTATCTGCAAAAAGTCTAAAGCGAGGCAAAAAGGTCCGAAGCTGAAGCAAAAGGAAAAGATGCGTTGGGTGCAAGGAACTCTTCTCCTTCTTTCCTTTATAAATTGGGTTTCATTTTCGTGTTTGCTTCGGTCTTATCGCATATTCTTATTTTATTTTATTTTTATTTCCCCATTTAACACAATATTTTCAACCACGCATTACTTTATTTTGCATCATTAATTATATTCTCACACTCTCTTTCCTGCTGCTTCCGCCCTTAACTCCCCGGAACCCTTCAAAACCATAATCGGAATATATTTTCATTTTCTTATTCTTATTCTATACTAATTAACATGTTCATCAGTTTAAGTATCTTTAATTCTTATTTTATTCACCAAACCATCTGTATTTTACCTTTTATTTCTATCAATTTCATAAATCCCCAATTGGGATCCTTGCATTAATAACTAATTCAATGGGACGCATGAGTAGAGCTTTAATTTATTTATTTGGTATCTTTGGTGTTCTTTGGTGTTCTTTGGTGTTCTTTGGATGTGGTGAAGATTGGGACAAATTTGAATTGGCATATGGCTAATGGCAAATGGCAAATGGCAAATGGTAAATGGCAGGTGAAAGAATTGGGGAATCACAAATATTAGGACTCAATATATAAGTTAATCTGTATATAATTAAAGAAAGATTTAGAGAATTAATTAAGAAAATGAATGGTTTGATTTTAAAAATCTTCCATCCTCTCAACTTTATATTACCAATCAATTTAATGTTCAAATTTCTTTCTCGTGAAAATTGCCATTGGGGTTAGGGTGATTTAGACATTAAACCAAATCCATTGGATTAATAAGTTTACTTATAGTTCCTAATTAACATCCACCACACTATTTTTAGAACAAAAACTAAATTCAGTGTATTTAGTTATCAACCAACATTTATGACTACAAAAATTATTTTTTTGCTTTCATTTTCTAATTAATTCATTAATGATATATATTTCTTAACATAAGCCAACTACGAGTCTAGTCGAGTCGAGCCAAGCCAAGTCAAAATAGGTCAAGCACGTATGGGCGTACACCTTGCATGCCCACGACCCAAAATGAAACTTGTTGTTGATAGCAAAATAAAAATAAAAATAATTAAAACCCTATGAAAAGCATTCTTGTTTTCACATCTAACCTTTACCATATTTGAAGGATGGAGTTTAGCTTTTTAAATAATAGAAAATTATTTTTATTTTTTGCTTAATAATTTCAAATTTCTTAAAACGTTTATTTTAATTTAAAATATAAATTACTACTATTTTCTTGGGGGGAAAAAAAGTGGTTGGTTGTGATGAGTCAATGCGAGGACTAGTCTTCCAGCTTAGATTACATTATACGACAGAACACTTTGACTTAGTTATTGGAAAGGAATTTTATTGTTTTAAGAATTTATAATAATTAAAAAGAAAAACAAAAAATAATGTTTGGAGACTTGTTAAAATTGTAGTCAACGGTGAGGTTTTTAAGAAGACGCGGTGGCACACCAGGCATGAGTAATGGCGCTTGTGCGTACTTGTTTCACACGTGTGGGCCTCCCTTTTTTAGTTTTTTGGGCCCATTTGTGGGCCTTATCCTCGGAGACCACGTCTTGTGGGTCCCACCACCGATTGGCCCATAGTGGTATTTTATGTAAATAACTCCAACTCTTGGCCGTGTTTTGGTACAAAAACTCTCGAGGCTCGAGGTGATGAGGTTTGCCTGACGTGGAGTTTCCAAAATTTAATCATTAAAACCTTAATTATTGCTATTGTTTTTGTTCCTGGTGTGTTCTACGGTTTGCTTTGGCCTTTCCAACCAAAATAATTTATTTATTCATAATAAAATTATAAATTTACTTCATATTTTTAAAAAATTTGATATATATATATATATATATTTAAATAATCCATAGCAAGTTAATTTTTGTCTTTGGGACGGTTAAAAATGTAGTTTTCCAATAATAATGGAATGCTATGAAAAAAAGGTCTTTAGGAACTAATTTCCAAAATCAAGCATTATTATTATTATTATTATTTGTAAAAAAAAAAAAAAAAAAAAAAAAGAATTTATTTATTTTTATAAAGGAATAATGCTTTGAGTAAATAGGTGGTGGATATATAATGCTGAAAAGAAGGATTAGATACTCAAATAATAGGCAGCTGAGTACGGAATTGGAATATATTGTTGTGTATTTATTCTGAGTATGCTTCTTTATCTTATTTTNAAAAAAAAAAAAAAAAAAAAAAAAAAAAAGTTGAGCTTTATTAAATTATAAATTTGGTCCCAACTTTTATAATATTGAAAATTATTGAGGGATGTCATGATTTTAGTGAATTATAATTTGGTATTTTTCTTTTATAATTTGAAGAGATTCAAACTTGTTTAATTTAAATTAATGCATTCAAACTCTTTAGCTTTCAAACTTTTTGATGTTTTAAAAATGTGTATGCTTTAATATTAATAATGATTGTAAAGAAAAAGCAAATTCTAAATTATTGGTATTTCATCATTGTTACAGAAGCGGAAGGAAGATGCATGATGCCTTTTCTTTTATTATTCCAATTCATCATTTTCTAATTATTATAAAAATACCTTCGACACTTAAAAGTCTTCTAATAGTAACTTTTTTTTACTCAAAATAAAATACGTTTAACTATGAAATTCTTATAATTTAGCCACCAAAATTTACACCTTAGTAATATATATATAGTTAGTGAGAGAGGGAGAGTTCTTTATTTTGTGGATTTTGTCTTAAAAAGAAAACAAAATTTAAAAAGTGTACTGGAATTAAAAAAGCCAATTTCTCATTACTGAAATTAAAGAAGTCCTTATTTATTGCTTAATTGCTGAAGATTTTGTGGCAGTATCCAAAATCCGACAACCAAGCTGAAAATGGGCCCTGGGGAAGCCCATTCTTAGACAAGAAAGCAAAGCAAAAGCCCATTAGTTCATATCAAAACTCCTCCCATAGCCCAAAAAGAACAAGGCGAGCCAGTTTCGGCCCATTCTTTCATATCATCTTGATTTGAAATTTGAAAAAAAAGGAAAAAAAAAATTATGAAAATCTACAGAAGCTTGTAGAAACAGCTGGTTCCAGAAAGAAGAATCTCGAAGCCTTTGCCACAGGGACACTTCAAACGAAGCTCCAATGAATCCCCCACCCTCTCCACTCCCACTGTTTCTTCTTCATCCTCTTCTTCCTTGCAACACTCAACTTTCNAAAAAAAAAAAAAAAAAAAAAAAAAAAAAAAAAACATCCTAAATTGACAACAAAAAGGAAGAATATGAACATTCTTGTTTCTAAAAATCGTACCTTTTTGGTCTCATTTTCATCCCTTTTTTCCTCTTCGTGTTCTTGTTCACTCATCACTTCCTTCCACCATTCATTCATCTCCTTCAGTCGATCCTTGATTTTTCTCAGCCTCTGTCATTAAAATTCCCCAAAATAAGGTTTGAATTAAAGGGCATTAACAAAAACAAGAAAAGGGAACCTTTGAATCGGGGCTGTCTTCTTTGATCGAATCATTGACTCTCCCAATTGTAAGAGGGGAATCGGAGGTTTTGTCAGTGGAGGGAGTCGGGTCTGAAACCGTACGCCGGAGGGGCAGCGGCGGGAGCGCCGAATTGGGACATAAGCGCTTGGCTGGCGACGGAGGGGAGAAATTACGAGATTCGGTGGGGTCGGAAACAGAGCGGGAGAGAGGGGAGAAATTACGAGCTTCGGTGGGGTCGGAAACAGAGCGGGAGAGAGGGGAGAAGGGAGTGGGATGGGCCGAGGAAGGGCCGAAGGGGATTGGGAGATCGATCTTGGAGAAGGAAGTGAGATTGTGTTGTTGAGGATCAAGAAGGTGCTTCTTGGTGGTGGCTGCGGGGTCTTGAATCTGCGTTGGGGAGCGTCGTTTCTTGTGTGTGGCAGCGCAGCGAGGTGGACGGCGGCCGCATGAAGAACAGAGTGGAGGACGACGGTGGTGGGTGCCGCCGGGGTTGAGGCAGAGAGTGGAGAAGCGGGAATCGAAATGCTGTTGTTCTGGGTTCTGGGGTTCTGCTGATTCTTGAATCAAATTGCTCATTGCTCCAAAATATTCAAAGATTGATTGATTATCGTTGAATGGGAACTCATATGATCACAATTTACCGCTTAATTCTTATCCCCTTCGATTATATTCTATGAATTTCCGATTATTTTTCATTTCTTTTTAACTTCAAAAATATTAATATTTGAGATTCAAAGGTGAAATAATGTTAATTACAGTGTTTCAAATTCTAATTAACCCCCACCACCAACAGAGAAGTGGGCCGACAGCCTGGTATTTGGGCCTGGGTTGTGTTGTGTTAGTCTTTATAACGAATTTCTTTGGGCCAATGAGGCCCAAAACCAAAACACAAAACTTGAGCTTTAGGTGGTCATGGTGATAATGGGCATCTACATTATGTTAGAAACTCGACTAAAATTCATTATTATTATTATTATTATTATTATTATTATTATTGGGAATAGAATTAGGCGTTAAGATGTAAATTCAGATTAATGATTGCATAATTAGTTCAGAAGTTGCTAAGAGAAATTTAATGATTGGAAATCACGTGTTTCATTCCAATAATTGAGGGAAAAAATGGTTCTAAAAAATAGTTTTTTTTTTTAATAAGAAAAAGATAATGGAATATGAAATATTTATTTCAATAGGAAAAATAGTTCCCATCTTATCTTTATTAACTCACTGCCACACTAGAACAGTTGTTTGGAAGCATGCAAATTTTAATAATAATAAAAATAAAAATAAACTTTGTCCCAAATGACAAAAAAAAAACAAACAAACAAGAATTAATAATTGTAAAAACAAAAAAGAAGGACACACGTGTCTATATTCTTTCAATAAATAAGTGAGCAAATAAAATTTTCTAAATTTAACTAAAAATATTGTCTAACTAATAAAGTGTTCAAAATCTAACCATAAAAACACTCAAATNAAAAAAAAAAAAAAAAAAAAAAAAAAAAAAAAAAAAAAAAAAAAAAAAAAAAAAAAGCAAAGCATTTCGAGGGAAACCACGAAACAAAGGATAGACTTGACTTAGGTTGGCAAGTGGGATCCTTTTTGGCGCAAACAATATTTTGTTAACCGTATTTATAGTTAAAATAGTTTTTTTAGTTTAATAGAAAGAATTTGAATATTTAAATTTAAAATTATTTGAGAATTTCGCGTCACTATTTTTCAAATTCATTAGAAAAAATACTATGAATTTTCTATGTGAATACTCCATAAAAAGAAAGAAAATAAATCATTTAAAATTATTCCTAATAATTATTAACATTTTTGGGAACATTAAACATATTTGTAGCATATGTCACTAAACAATACGTATATATTTTGAGTGGGGACAAGGAAAATTGGAGTTTTTGGAAAGAGAATAAAAATATATCAATTTTTTTAATTTAAAAAAAGAAAAAAGAAAAAAGAAAAAGCCAAATAATTGAGTATAATGATGACGGGTGAGAATGAAATGAGGCTGAAGAAGAGGCCCATCAACGATGGCCCTGGCCCACAAATGAACGGCCCTGATATATGGAGGATAGAGACACATCAAAGGCCCACTTGCATAGGCTGTGTGCCATCTTCTTCCTTCTTGCCTGCTTCTATCCAAACCCTGCAATTTGCTTGTCTTTATTCATTCCCCACCCAACGCTTAACAACCCCTTTCATTCCATTTTGTTCGAGTTAAATTACCATTTTGTCCTTCCGTTCATTCCCATCAATTACGACTATAAAAAGTATTCGATAAATTCAAACTTTATAATCATAACAAAAAAATTAAATTAAATATAAACGATCATATATAAAATGATATATAGCCTTAAACTTTTCTCTCGATTCTATAATATCTCAATTTTATGTTGTAATGTATTCTTAATTAATCCAATTTTACCCATATAAACTATTTTTAAGGATAATAAATTAATTTAAAAATATTAAAATTTTGAATTTTATGAATAATAATAATAATAATAATAATAATAGGGGATGTGGTTAGGTATGTCCATAAACGGCTAGCAGTTCATGTAGGTACTAGAATTAGGGGTTTAGTGGGATAAATTGTTACGGTTAAAATGATAATAAATTAAAGGGCAATGGATGACGTGGCCAGCTGAAACCCTAACAGCATGAAAAACGTGTGATGTTTGCTCCCACCAAATATTAAATAAATTAACAATAAAACTTTTTTTTTAAGCAAAAAGACAATTGGCTTTTTTGGCATCACATTCGCCCTCTCCAGGGGCTTTTAAATTTCAATTAATCCTTAAAAAAACCAACTTTTTTTTTCCTTAAAAAAAAAAAAAAACAAAACAAAACAAAACTTGTATTTTATTCTTAAAATTTACTAATACTTCAAATGTTTTTTCTTTTTATTCATATACTTGTCCAAAAACAATCGTTAACATCCCACCTAATTACAATATTGATGATTAAGCAACTCCGAGACCCCTTTCAAAATGGTCGATAGATTACTTTAGAGCAAATAATTTAAAATGTTTATAATACTCCGAGACCCATTCTACTTAATTTGTGTTTATAATTTAAATGTTTGAAGTAGGTAAGAATTTGATTCTATAACTGTTTTATAGAAAGTTACTGATCACAATATTTATTATTTTAGTTTTATGAGCCGATTTGTTTGTTTGTGATGATTAAAGGAATCGTGAGGGTGTAAAGGTACAGTGTTTGATTAGTTTTAAATTAAAAAATATATTTTATATATTTCCATTTAATAAATACGACTCAGGTATGCATCAACAACTATTAATTTTAAATTTTAAATTCACATTTAAAATATTAATAATTTCGTTATCTTTAAGATTAAGTAAAGATAAGCTTCATCTCTCCTCTTTAGAAAAAATTTGTACGATAGAGATTATTTGAGCTAACCCCAAATTAACCTTAAGTTTGGTTTTATTTATTTATTTATTTATTTATTGGAGGATAGGGGACAAAAGCTACCTTTTAGGTTAAACAAGGAAGGAAGATTATATTGGGTAAAAAAATGATTATTTAATTCTAATTTTGTAAACCAACCTATTAAAGATAATTAAAAGTAAATTAATTGTTAATATAATAAATAATTTTTGAACAATTTTGTTTTACCTTTTAAAAAGATTAGAGGAAATTAAGGGGTAGATATATATCGGAATTAAAATGGTAAAAATAATAATAATTAATTGAAGGAATTTAACCAACGTAATTATTCCGCAAGAGGTTCTGTGGTGGACCGGGTGTGAAGAGGTATTTGAGTAAAAGTAGGGGAATTTGTGTAATTAATAAAAATGAAAAAATGGGGAGTTTTCGTAAAAACCAAAAAAATAAGTGGTAGAAAAAGAAATATTGGGGTCAGTTTTATCACATGGGGGCAAGTGGAAAACAAACGTGTGTTAGCATGGAGAGGGTTGTTTTCATCCCTGAGACGGAAAGCTAGGAAAAAACGTGACTCTTTAAATTAATTATATTTTTTTTTATTTTAAATAAAAAAATAATTTTCCGATTTGTTCAGAGTGTAAACGCGACGGACCAATCAGGGAATGGGATTCCCTGTCTGTGATGACAGCTTGGCGACTTACTTTTATCTCTCCTCCCTTCATTTATTTATTTATTTATTTAATTTCTTTAAATTGTGTCATTGTGTCCCATCTTCCGCTATAATTTAGAATTTTGAATAAGTTAAAAGCGGAAGTTGAAATTTAAGAGAAAAATAGAGAGTGAGAATTGGCTACGCTTTTTAAAGGAATAAAATAAATGAACGCGCGATTATTTGCATTTGCAACATGTAGGCTGCCGAGTTTTTACATTTTTATAAGCATAAATTATTTACCTTTTTTTTTTTTTGTTAATTAATTAATTAATTAATTATTTATTCTTTTGGATATGATATGACAAGCCTTTTACTTTTTGGTTCTTTTTTTCCCCCTTAGATGCTTATTTCCCTCATTCTTTATTACCCATTTTGGAATATTTTGAGGAGCTCTTTGAATGCGCTTTTTGAATTTTGTTTAATTACCTTTTTTAAATTCTTTTTTCAATAATAATAAATCCATTAAGCTCCAATCCCACTTGTAATTTTTAAATATTGCTTTTTTTTTCTCTTTATATTCTTTTGAGTTGGGCATCGGGAACTTTTTTTTTTTATTTATTTATTTATTTATTTATAATTTTTAGTTATTATTTGTTAAAGTTAATGTATTTCTATAAATATTTAAAAAAAATAAAATTGTAAAATCAAGGTTGTGTTGGGTTGATAGGTGGAGAGTTCCGAGTTAAACTCAACTAGCTTTTTCCACTCCTGGCTACTTCCCCGATTTAATCGGCGATTCATTCTTACAGCTTCCGCTTTCCGTCGCACTGTCTCCCTCCTCCACTCGCTTTCCTCCTACATTGTTTTTCTCTCTCTAAAACTGAAATTCAACCTAAATGCATTTCAAATAAATGTTAATCTCAGTTGCATCAATTCCACCTTTCGCCTCCGCCGCGAACTTTCGACCCGTACGGTAACTCATCACTTCTCCACCGGATTGAACACCTCTCAGTGTATGGAATGACGGACTGCCGATTACCATCGGTCATGAATTTCTGGGCGGATGAGAACGCGTCGATGATGGACGCATTTATGAGCACCGATCTGAATTCCTTCTGGGTTACGCCGCCGCAGCCACAGCAACAGCAACAGCAACTTCCTCAGCAGCCGTATGCCTCTGTTTCTGCTGCGTCGGACCCGAGTAAAGGTGTCGGTCAATCGTTACCGCCGTCGTCTATGGCGGTTTTCAACCAGGAGACTCTCCAGCAGCGCCTCCAAGCTTTGATTGAAGGCGCTCAGGAGAGCTGGACTTACGCTATCTTCTGGCAGTCTTCGTATGACTGCTCCGGCGCCACCGTCTTGGGCTGGGGCGATGGGTACTACAAAGGCGAAGAAGATAAAGGCAAAGAAAAGGCCAAATCGAGTACCTCAAAATCAGAGCAGGAGTACCGTAAGAAAGTCCTTCGCGAGCTCAATTCTCTCATTTCTGGTTCACCTACCTCTGAAGACGACGCCGTCGACGAGGTTGTCACCGATACCGAGTGGTTCTTCTTGGTGTCGATGACTCAGTCGTTCGTCTCCGGCGTCGGTTTACCGGGACAGGCGTTTTTCGACTCAAACCCTATTTGGGTTGCGGGTTCGGATCGGCTTGCGGGGTCGTTCTGTGAACGAGCCCGTCAGGGTCAGGTTTTCGGGTTGCAGACGGTGGTTTGTATTCCGTCGACGAATGGAGTCGTGGAATTGGGGTCGAGTGAGTTGATATGCCAGAGCTCCGATCTGATGAATAAGGTTAGGGTTTTGTTCAATTTCAATAATCTGGAGGTTGAAACCTGGCCAATTAGTGGTGTTGACCAAGGGGAGAATGACCCATCTTCGCTTTGGATCACTGAGCCATCAAACGCCATTGAAATTAAGGACCCTGCGACTGTGAGTAGTAACAACAACAACAACAACAACAATCCTGTGGCTTCTGCTCCAACTCCGACCACCACAAACAGCCAGCCGATTTCCAAAATTACATCACAGATTGAAACCCCCAAATCAAGCGTTGTTACTGAAACTCCAACCTCTGTTCCTCCTTCTCAAAATAGCCACCGACAGTCGCAGGCGGTTCAGACACAGAGCTTCTTTACCAGGGAATTGAACTTCTCTGAATTTGGGTACGATAATAGCAGCTTGAAGGATGGGAACTCACATTCTCTCAAGCCGGAGTCCGGCGAGATTCTGAACTTCGGTGAGAGCAAGAGGAGTTCCTTTCCCAAAACAGATACCTTGCCGTCGGGCAATTCCCAATTTGGAGCAGATGAGAATAAGAAGAGATCCCCTCCTTCACGTGGGAGTAACGAAGAGGGGATGCTTTCTTTTACTTCTGGTGTGATTCTTCCATCCTCAGGCGCTTTGAAATCGGGTGGTGGCATTGGCGATTCCGATCACTCCGACCTTGAAGCTTCGGTGATCCGTGAGGTGGAGAGTAGTAGAGCGGTGGAGCCAGAGAAACGGCCTCGCAAACGGGGGCGAAAGCCTGCAAATGGTAGAGAAGAACCATTGAATCACGTTGAGGCGGAGAGGCAGAGAAGAGAAAAGCTAAACCAAAGATTCTATGCTCTTCGAGCTGTGGTTCCAAATGTATCAAAAATGGACAAAGCTTCACTTCTTGGTGATGCTATCTCTTATATCAATGAGCTCAGAGGGAAGCTTCAAACTGCAGAATCAGATAAGGAGGATTTACAGAAGCAATTAGATTCAGTCAAGAAGTTGATGATGTCTAATAAAGATTCATGTATATCAACCTCAAATCAACCTCCGCCAGATGAAGACATTAAAGCATCAAACATCCATGGAAACCACAGTGGTATTGAAACCGATGTCGATGTGAAGATAATCAGTTGGGACGCAATGATCCGAATCCAATCTAGCAAGAAAAACCATCCAGCTGCACGGCTAATGGCAGCTTTAGAGGAACTGGACTTGGATATCAATCACGCTAGCATTTCAGTGGTTAATGATCTGATGATCCAACAAGCCACTGTCAAGATGAGCCGATTATACACTCAGGAGCAGCTAAGGTTAGCTCTTTCGTCGAAATTAGGCGCACCTCGGTAGCCATCCTTGTCTCCTTCACTGTGTTATCTGAAGTAGCATTGGTTTAGATGAGCTCCGGCTGATGTGCAATATGCTAATGGCGTAAGCTCTGTAATATACTGTTGTCTACTTGTTGTTAGGTAGTGTCGTCTTAGTATTTATGTGATCCTGAGATGATTCACATGAAGGAGTTATGTGAAGACTTTTATTGTGTATATACAAAGCCATAAATGTGAACCCCTGCAGGTTGATCTTTTGCAGATGACTGATAGTTTTGAATTTGGGTACTTGGTTTTTCTGTTTTCCAAGCGTCGAAACGGAACCCGACTTAGGTTAGGTCAGGTTTAGCCAGAATAGGTATTGAATCGATAGATCTTGGCCATAGTATAACTAATCAAGACGTATATTCTCAATTATGAGGTCGATAAAAAGTTAACATACAAGGATGTACTCATAAGCTTAAGCCTACATATCTACATCTCAGACCTGCAATTCTTCTTTCTGGCATCTGCTTTCCAATTTCTTCGACCGAGTACCTTTTTCGCTGTGTCGGAGACGACCTGTTCAGAAGGCGACTCCGAATGTGATTGCGTTTCTAATTGTGGTTCGAGATCGGAAGCTATGCACTGCATTTGAGTGTCACTGGTTGATGTTGTTGCAGGCATATTAGAACTGTTGCAAGAGTCTATGCACTGCATCTGAGTGGCTTGTTTCAGGGTCGAAGCCTTGTTTAATTCTTCTTCTAGACGTTTTCGAGCTCTATATCTGCGTTGCCTTTCTCTGTTCTTCATTCGACGAGTCATGATATCATTGTCTATTCTATAGTCTTTTGGTTGCAGATTTTTCATATTGTGGACGCTACGATCTGAATCTACACCAAAACAAATGAATAACTTGGAGGAACACCAAATACCTCGGAAAATGAAGATCTGGACGTGGAATGAAAGTATTCATCGCAGAAGAAGGGAAGAAGGCGAAGGGGGAGACTACAAAGATGTTGTATGTATGATGATTTCAGACGCACACAATCATGGGACGATTAAGTTGAAATGTTTTTTGTTGTGTTTTTTTCATATATGAGATGCGGAAGGAATGTTGGGAGTGTTCAATTATAATTGCATAATTATTAATATCGGGGCGTGTATCACACATCAGGCAGTGTGCTAGTGAGAATGCTGGCACTCAAGAAATGTTGGATCTTTAAGTTTTTCTTAGTCATTTTATTCTTAAGATCACTCTCATTCGGATGTGGTTTTTGTTCATTCATATATCTCTCTTTTATTTGGATGTCACGATCGAAATTGGTGCAACAAATACCATTTCGATATGCAATTTTTTTTTTTTTTTTTGTTGGTCACGTTTTTCATCCTTCAAATAAATTTCACGAAGATTGAATGAGTTACAAATAAGATTAAAATGGTGCGTCCTAATCCGTCTTATCAATTTTTAAAAAAGTGTGTTAACGGAGTATTATTAAATGAATTTGTGTAATTGATTGTTGTTTAGTCAAACATTATTGACCATTGGTAATTAAATTAAGGAGGAAAGATGGTCAATTCATTTCATTAATAAGTAATCATTATAACAATTATTAAAAACGTAGTTGAAGTTTAATTAATTATTGCCTAATCACTATTAATTAATGGTTCTATTTTCAATTTGATTTAACAAATTTTAATGGTTGATGACAAAAATTGTTCCTCTCCCTTAAATCAAGTGGACAAGGGAAGAAGAATGGTCGGATTATGACAATTTTATATATGGATAGCCTTCCACAATTTGAAAAGTATATTCATCGATCCCATCAATTCAATTCATTCATAAATATAATTTTTTAACATAATATTCCATATTAAACTCGGAAAGAAATTGAAACTATTAAAATTTCTAGAGATAATTTGGGATTAAAATTTTTAATGGGTTCGAGTGAGGAATATAGATCAAATTTATTCTTAAAATACGTAGTATAATTACATTTTCTCCCCATGAATCGAACAAATAGAGTTTTGAAACTTTTTCAGGAACACATGAAGAATATCTGAAGTTTTATGCATATGTCAATTTCATTGGTTTGGCATTGACTCAAATGACAAACTTTATGCATAACCATACCTAATGTCTGTGTTTCTCATGTCATATCTTTTGAAATTATTTAATGATTGCAATTTTATTTAGCTGACATTATTGTGATATAAAATATATAAAATATTCTACAATCATAGAGTGATATATATATAAATATAAAATTGAAAATCAAAAGAATACAAAGATGGGAAAGCAGCAATAAAACAATTAGGTAGTTGTTTACCTAATTCGCATTTAATTTTGAAGATTTCTAAGGTTGAGATAATAAAAAAGAGTTAGTTTATGTCAATCATCGTGACACCGTGAAGTTAATTTAATAAGGTAAGCATGTAATAAATCATAAAGAAAAGGTTGATTATAACATACAATTGGTCAAACATGAATTGTTTGAAAGATGAAGCTATCAACATTTGAAATAATAATTAATTATTTAGTGATATTATTAAAGATATGATCCTCCAAATACTATGGACAATAATACTACTATTTTAAAATTAGTTAGAATGATTTACATTCTTTTAATTAATTTTTGTTAATAATGTTTATAATTTTATACTAATTAAATTTAGTAACTTGAGGTTTAATTAAGAAACATTATAATATCAATTCAAGATATCTAAAACAACGAATCAATGTAAGATATTAATATATAACACTAACATAAATGACATAAAATAAGATAATAAGCCTACGTCTAAGGGAGGAAACTGGGAGTAAAGTGTTTTTGATGAAAGATGAGCATAATGGGAGTCCTGTCCATGCCATTTACTTGGAGGACCAACTGTTGGGAATTGCTTTTCCAATCAAGACCAGAG